>NC_056737.1:1689973570-1689981070 GCF_019279795.1 Protopterus annectens | reverse complement strand
CCTAAGGCAAAACAGCATGCCCAACACACTAGTCATAGGTGACTTGATAGTGAGACACACTGATGTCCCACTCACTAGGATGAATAAGGAGAAAGTAACAGTCAGCTGCCTGTCAGGTGCCAGTATCCACCACATAATGCACTCAGGTCCCTTAACAGCAGGTACAAATATGACTCAGCCATTGTACATGTGGGTGTGAATGACCTGAGACGTACCTCCCTAGACTAAATGAAAAGAGACACGAAGGAGCTCTTGGATTATATAGTCCAGGTGGGTATGACCCTAGCCCTGAGCAGCATCCTACCATCACCCAGAATTATACCACAGTACAAGCAGAAAATTATTGATTTCAACAACTGGCTAAGTTTCTGGTGTCATTCTAAGGGGATCCAGTATCTGTCTGCCTGGGATGACATGATTGACAGACCTCGATGTTTTGCCAGAGATGGCCTGTATCTGTCACCCCTGAGCTTCTGGATACTGGCCAAGGCTCTTGCCACCCCTATAGTACCTTTTTTAGGTAGTGTTCCAAAGACCAAATTACCACCGTAACAGCTACAAACAAATGCAGTCTGAGGATCATGCTGCTCAATGCTAGAAGTCTAAATCTCAAAATGGATTTGATCTAAGCACTCCTTAAAATGGAGAACATTGACATTTGTGCTGTAACAGAGACCTGGTTCAAGGCAGCAGAAAGCACCCCTGCACTACCAGGCTATAACTCATTCCACACCTTTCAGCCCCAGAACTTGGACCAAAGCTCCAAAGGCGGTGGTGTTTCCATATTCATAAAGGATGTGCACACCTCCAGACTGGTAGCCCAACATAATGCCTCAGAGATACTTCAGGTGCACCTAACATTGGGTAAGACAGTGATTCAGGTTGTAGTCTGCTATAGGTCCCCAACCATGTCCCAAGAGTCACACTCCACATTCCTAAGCGACCAGGAGAATATTAGGGTCCAGCCTAACACCAGAGGTGGCTGGTGACTTCAAATCAAAGAGGGGCTGCAGGAGACAGCTGAATGGGTGAGGCCAGTGGGAATGGGTGTGGTCAAATAGAAAGGGGCAGGCTATGCTCAAAACCACAACAACTATAACTTTAATTAAATACGCTGCCCTGGGTGCCAAACCATCATTACAAATGTCTGATCAAGACAAAATGAAGTGTAGAAGAAAAAAATATTTCAGTGCATTGGCTACATTGCAGCTTCCTTAATATCTTGATGGAAAGAAAAAGGTTGTGAGGCATGAAAAAATAAATAACTTTTTAAATACATTACTGGAATGCCAGTCAAAATCAAGTATAAAAAAAAAACAAGCAGCACTTAACTCAAACCACTTCTCCTTGCACTGCAGTTCTAATTATAATTTATATTCAGCTTTATAAACGTACCAAGTAACATGCTGAAAGTAGCAATCTCTGTGATACCCTCACTTGTAAAAATGTTTCTTATCCAAAAAAGACCTGCTGCCTGACAACTATCTACTTGTTTCATTGGGAAAACATGATCAAAGTAAAAAATGAACAGCAAACAAGAAACAATCTTAAGATAAATTACTTAAAGGATTACTGCATAGGTTATGTACCACACATGATAGATTGGCATTCTGTTTAGTTTAAGGGTAAAGCCTGCAAAGATGACTGCAAGTCTCCAACAAATGTAATGAGCTTCTGAAAATACTGTAATACTGTCCTTTATTACAAATACTTGTCATATGCATTTCAATACCTAAGGTTTATATGTTAACTAGTTATGTAAATATTCTCTGCATGGCAACAACAAAAAGGTTTTCAGTGATAGTAATTCTTTAACAGTATGCTCACTGAGGTACCACTCAGTTCATAGTTAGCAATGGTCTGATCAGTAAATGTATCGAAATCAATATTCAAATGTGATGCTGATATCATATAATCAGATATTGGAAAATAATGGGCAAGTGCCATACGTGGTACCATTTATCAATACTTATTTGGTGTTTACGTAGAACACCTGGGTGTTACGGCAAATGAAGCCAATTTATGTGGAGGATCTCAAATGGGATTCCAAAAACTTGAATTTTAATGAACTTCATTAATTATGTATGGCTTAAATGGTACATAAAGGTGGGTACACATTAGGTGCACTTTGATTCTGTGATTTGGAGTGAGTGGTAAGTTGGCAGTTGGTAGCATTTCTGTTTTGGTAATTAGTAAATCTATTTAAGTCAGCCATTTCCAAAGGTAGCTGGTTAAATTAGTTGTTACTCAAAATGCTATCTTTAACAGAAATTGTTATAAGTTATTGGAATGTGTTGTTTTGCACTTTATGCATACAGGTGTTGGTGGGAGGTTGGCATATGGTCATGTTGTTTACTGGCTAGGCTTAAAATGACCCACAAAGGCAGTTAGCCTAATACTAACACATGGCATATTAAATAAGTGATTTCAGTCCAATATGCAGTTGTACAGACAGACTTATTTTGCAAATGTTAACAATCTATGAAGGCTTATTGATGGATCATTCCCAATTCTTACTGGTAATTCCTTGCAGTCTGCAGCGTAACTATGGAAATCTACGGATTCTGACACTATCCGTAGTTATTATGTGATGTTGATATTATGGATATTTTTTAATTCATGTTTCCTAACATAACTGCCCAAAACATATGCTATTGCTGTTATGGATACCTCTTCAGTGATTTTTCTTAACAAAGGTGTTATCAATACTGGCTCAGTATTCTAAGGACCTGTACTGTTGGTGGTCTGCCTATGGATCCTGAGGTTTTCTGACACTTTACTTCAGTTGTTAAATTGTTACTTACTGTAATATTTTAATGTGCAATGTAAGCAGAATCCTGTGGCATGATGCTGTTGTCTTTGGACTTTCATTCAACTTATATGTAGTGTGAGGGATTCTAATCCCACTCACGAACTGTAAACAGAGTGCAAGTTATTTTTATTTTACAATGTTATGTAAATTATTGGATAATGTTAATAGAATGGAAGTTAGGTTTAGAAAAGAAAATTAATACCAGACATTTGGTCTACATGGCAAAGTGTATGCTTTGCTCAGGATATTACTTTGGAAAGACTGACAGATTTTTTTCAGAATAGAATATATGACCATCAATACAATATTAGAAAAAGGGATTCAAACAATGCTTTATACAGACACATAGCGAAATAAGGAAATGATCATTTTTTAAGTTTGCTATTTTGGAACAGGTTTTTGATAATCCGAGGGGAGGGAACATCAAAAGTGTGCTGGCGGAGAAAGAGGTGAAGTGGCAGTTGTTATTGGATGCCACAACCCCCTCCCCCGGATTAAATGACAGCATCCCCAGTAAGCCTGTTCTGGTATCTTGTTTGTTGAAATGTATATTTAGTTGTTTAATTATTCATATATTCATTTTTTAATGAATTACATTAGTAAATGTTTTAATTGGTACTATGTACCTTTAAATAATTTGATACTTTATATTGGCTGAAATTTTTGGTGCCAATTTTTAGATTTATATATAGGGGCTGATCACAGGCTTTTGGTATTCTGATGAAGTCAACATGTGATGTTGCGAAAGTGCTTAATCCTTGTTTTTAATAAACTTGCCGTGAGACAACCCTTGACTTGTTTTTTGTGGATCCACGACTTTCGCAATTGGTGTGTATGATTTTGGACTTATTTCTCAGTTGTTTCCTTACACACTTTCATATTTGGTTTTATTGGCTGAGAGTGTCATGGATTCTATGGAGGACTTTCTACCCATTGCCTCACCTGTCAAACATGAGGATATGTTGAAACTTCAGTCGGAAGTTGCTATCCTCAGAAGTGAGGTTACTAGACTAATCGATCTATTTTCACAACGAGGCTGGAACAGTAAGGATGTAGTGCCTTGTGAACTTCATCGTGTGAGCAGAAGTGACATCACTGATGATTTACCCAATGGCCAGGGTGAGCCACGCTACACAGACATACCGGGGACTGCTCCTGACTCTTATGGGATTGGCAAATTTAAGAACACCAGCAAAGGTTCTGAAAAAGAAATTATTTTGGACTTTTCTCTTTATGACAATTTGGAGGAGGAGTATGTACTAAGAGGTGTTAAACCAAAGAACCCCGGAAATTTGTGAACATATTCAATGGCTGCCAGTGGCAGAGGTACTGTAAACAACAATTTTGGGGCTAAGCCTCTTACTAGTGATGCGCCTAAAGAGGACAATAATTTTGCTGAACTTCTAAATACTAATTTTGTGTTTGATTCAGACATTAAACGAACCTATGTGAACAGTAAAAGGGCTGACAATGATCCAAATACGCCTACTTTGAGAGAGTTAATTTACTTATTGAGTAAAAAATTTGAACAAGTTAAAGGCCTGCAACTTGACAATGCATATTTAAAAAAATGTTTAGAGAATAATGTTATACAAGTTGGTTTATGTTTTTTTAAAGTACCGATGGGTATTACTCTAACAGAAAATGTTATTAAAGATTGTGAAGGATTATTTAACAGATTCGGTTTTGATTTTATGAAGTTAGTCATAGTAGAAACAGAAGAACTTAACAATTCAGTTAGGAAGGATTTATTATTCCCTCAGTGGGAAATGTTATATAATAAACAATTTAAAAAAGTAGAGATTAAGGCTGACAAAATATTTGATAGGAAACGTAAAAAACTCTCGCGAGATTTGGAACATTTTAAAAATAATAAGGTATACATATGGTTCAAAAAAAAAAAGTTTGGATAAAAGTAAGGAACATGCTAACAAGCAAACAGGCCAAAACTTGGACAATCAATATTCTCACAGATCAGATGGTAATACGAATTTTCACAGGAGAGAGAATCAATACTGGGACAGAGAGGAAAGAAAGAATAGATTTAAAAAAATGATACCGTGACTCCTACTGATAGCAAATGTATGAAACATAATGGGGTCAAGGAAACCATTATTGAAAATGGAAAGATTTTTAGTATAGGTAACTTCAGTATTTATAACTACACTTCGATGCCTATTGAATATGAACATATTAAACTTTTTTGCAGAGGCATGAAGTTTATTGCAACACCTTACTTTGATGTAGTGGACACCTTAATTGAATTAAAATTATTCCTTAGGAAACTAAATTTAGCAATATTTTTGAAAGGTAACACAAAGACACCTAATAAGAATAAGTAAACAAAAAAAGTACTTTTGTACCTCCCCCGCCCCAGTGTAACTATGTATGAAAAAGTAGTCACTAGAGAAATTTATAAACTTTCGAAAAATATTTCAGGATATTAAACAAAATACAATTTGACAAAGGAAGAGAACAACATGTTTAGAGAAATTAAGACCAATTCCAATATTTGAATTATGAAACCTGATAAAGGCAGGGGAATAGTGATTTTTGACACTATAGAGTATGTGAAGAAAATGTATGAAATATTACAAGAAACGGGCAATTATGAGAGTATATTGTTAAATGAAATTCATATTGCTTATAGAAGGATAGATTTATTCCTTGAGGAATATTTACTTGATGGTAGAATCACTATGGAAGAGTATGAATATATGAAAGTTGATTTCCCTAAGCTGGCTACAATCACAGGGATACCTAAAATACATAAGGACATTAACAATCCACCTTTTAGACTGATTATCTCTGGTAGTCAGGCTAACATATTTTATGGGAAAAGCTATTGATATCTGGCTTAAACACATTTATGATCATGTTAAGTACATGCTCAAAGACTTCTGGGACTTCCTGAGATGATTGTCTAAAGAAGTATGGAAGGAAGACCTGATATTTATAACAACTGATGTGGTAGATCTTTTTTCTAGCATACCCAAACAGGAAGGTTTAGAAAGTTTTTACAACAGTATGCACAGATATGCTAAACTGAGTAAAGATCGACTCAATCTCATTTCAGAATGTATGGCCATCATATTAGATAATAATTTTATTTTTTATGAGGGAGAGCATTACAGGCAGACCAGGGGTGTGGCTATGGGAGCAGCCTGTGCCCCCATTTATGCAAATTTAGTTACGATGGCTTGGGAAGACAACAATTTATTTAACAACTCATATTTTCAGCATGTTAGATTGTATTTTCGCTTTTCGGATGATATTTTTATATTACGGGATGGCCCTTATGAAAGTATAGACTCTTTTATGAGTTATATTAACAGCACTAGTACTTTTTTGAAATTTACACATCAGGTGGAAGGAGAAAGAATAGCATACCTGGATACTCTCATTATGAAGACATCTACAGGCTTTAAATCCAGAATATTCAGGAAGCCAACTTTTAGTAATAACTATTAGACTATGAGAGCAGCCATCTGAGAAAAATGTTCAGAAACATCTTTAAAGGACAATGTATAAGAGCAGCAAGGATGACGTCTTGCTATGAAGATATGATTCAGGAAATAGGATATATGACTTCTTTATTTCTGGAGAGAGGGTACCCAGAAGTTCTAATCAGAGATGTAGCCAACTATGTAGTGAAAGAGTGGAATAAGAAATATAAACCTTTATTAGGAGAAAGTGCTCCTTTACAGGCCTCTGCTTCTAATGTCAACAAAGCTAATATTCAACAACATAATAGAGCATGTATTATTAAATATGGTCCCTACACCGAGAAGGTTAAGCACTTAATAAGTAATAGTTGGAACATTCTGATATCTGATGAGGACATTTGTCATTTATTAGATGACAAACCTATTTTAGTCTTTAAGATGGATAAAAATATTAAAAGTACCTTGGAAACGAGCAGTGGAAATGGTACAAGGAGTAAGAAGACTGGCTACACACAAAAATATGGAAGCTGTAACTACTGTCATTATATTTTAGAGAAGAAAAGCATTATATTGGATAATGTTAATAGAATGGAAGTTAGGTTTAGAAAAGGAAATTGTAATACCAGACATTTGGTCTACCTGGCAAAGTGTATGCTTTGCTCAGGATATTACACTGGAAAGACCGACAGATTTTTTAAGAATAGAATATATGTCCACCAATACAATATTAGAGAAAAGGATTCAAACAATGCTTTATACAGACACATAGAGAAAGAAGGGAATGATCATTTTTTTTAAGTTTGCTATTTTGGAACAGGTTTTTGATAATCCGAGGGGAGGGAACATCAAAAGTGTGCCGGGGTTGAGAAAGAGGTGAAGTGGCAGTTGTTATTGGATGCCACAACCCCCCCCCCGGATTAAATGACAGTATCCCCATTAATCCTGTTCTGGTATCTCATTGTTGAAATGTATATTTAGTTATTTAATTATTCATGTATTCATTTTTTAATAAATTATATTAGTAAATGTTTTAATTGGTACTATGTACCTTTAAATAATTTGATACTTTGTAGTGGCTGAAATTTTTGGCGCCAATTTTTAGATTTATATATAGGGGCTGATCACAGGCTTTTGGTATTCTGATGAAGTCAACGTGTGATGTTGATGAAAGTGCTTAATCCTTGTTTTTAATAAACTTGCCGTGGGACAACCCTTGACTTGTTTTTTGTGGATTCACGACAT
>NC_056737.1:1689838570-1689968570 GCF_019279795.1 Protopterus annectens | reverse complement strand
CCCTGAATGAAGTTTATGATTAATACCATGAGGCTGATTAGATCCAATATAGTATGAAGTAGGTGAGTCTTGAAAATGCTTTTGCTGTAGATTTTTGCAAATAATTTGGTTTGTGATATGTATTTCTGATATATGTTTTGTAAATACCACACTGAGCGTAGTGCCTAATTTTTTGTCTTCTAACATCTTTTTTTAGTTTAATTCATGTTCCTAAATAACATAACTTCCTTTATAAACATAATATTTTTTGAACAAGAGAATCACATTATAATTTTTTTTGGATTTGGTGTGTCACCTTGTTTCAAAGCCCCTTAAAACACACTATCTCATATATAACCAGATGTAACTAACCACAAAAAGGATAGCTGCAACTGTAATAATAAAAATATAAAAAAATATTTTTTATAATAAAGAATGCTTTTTATTCAGTCACTCTAAAAAGTAAAAAAGTAAGGAAGAAGAATGAAAACTTTGCAAAAGAAACACAGACAAGCTGATTTCAGAAGAGCATTCAAGGCTGGTTTTGCTGATTCTGCTTTATTTATTTAACATTACAGGGAAAGTCTGACTGGTGACAAAGCCCATTTTTGGTGGAGGCCTAAGGAAAAATGCTCCAGGCACATGTCCTTTTTATGTGGGAGGAAACCAGAGCACCTGGAGGTGACCCACATGAACGCAGGGAGGACATGCAGATTCTGCACAGAAGGTGCCCCAACCAAGAATCTAACTAGAGAACCTCTTACTGTTAGGTAACAATGCTAACCACTGCACTGCTGTTATTGAGGTAGCAGATGAAGTTGGAGGAATCAGCAAAACCATCCTAAAATGCTTTTCTGAAATTAGCTTGTCTGTGTTTCTTTTGCAAAGTTTTTACTCTTATTTTGTACTGTTTAGAGCAACTGTATAAAAAATCATTCTTTATTAAAAACATCTCTTTTACATTTTTATTTTATCCCTTTTTAGTTTTCAAGTAAAACACATGTCCCTCTGTGGTTCTGTCACATTACTCAATAAACATAGCAAGAAGGCAATTAGCTAGACAGTGGAAACAAATGCCGATGAGAAGCTCAGCGATTTTTTTGCTGTGTTGCAAGGAATGTGACAGAATCACAGAGGAGCTTTTTTTTATTTTAGAAAATGTATGTTAATTCACACTGATATTTTAAAAGTGTCCCTGATTAGAAGTGGTCTTGTAGTGTTGTGATTCTGGGTCTCAGTGTGTGTGTGTGTGTGTGTGTGTGTGTGTGTGTGTGTGTGTGTGTGTGTGTGTGTGTGTGTGTGTGTGTGTGCGTGTGCATGTGTGTGTGTGTGTGTGTGTGTGTGTGTGTGTGTGTGTGTGTTTAAGGCCACTTATAGTAGAGGGCATTCTGCCACACTAAGTGTATATGTAGCCTACACTTTCTGGTAACCTTTATGAATCCCTGTCAATATTTAAAGTTGCAAGAATATTGGTAGAAAACTAAAATTAGTAGGAAAAAGGTATGGGTTATGTCTGTGTTGTCTGTTCACTTAGTGCACACTTAATGTAGACGGTATTGAGTCCTTGGGAATATTTCCCTTAAGTGTGCCACAGTTCGCAGTAAATGCAACTCATCTTTTATTACATTTAATTATTGTATCCCACAAACTATAACTGTGAACTTTTGGTTCAAAAGCCATGAACAAAGACCCCCTCTGAAATCTGGGGACATTTCTATTTTAATATTGTTCTTCCCTCACAAAGTTAACTGAATAACTATTGCATTTACTTGCTTCTTGAGAAGAATCAAGAGTGAAAGATTAATTTCTGTCATTTCTAAAGATTGGCAGATAACTTCCTATAGGAGGCAGATTTCTGTAATTTACTGGTAAGAATGCTTCATAGGTTCATTGGTATACAGTAGGCTAAAGAACACTAGGGCCCTTATAAGCCTAGCCATGCAATGCAAATGTGACCCACACATTTGTTTTATTTAGAGGATAATTTATTGACTACGCCTTCCCATCAGAGACATAGTCACCAACCAGGGGTAAATTTCTAATTACCTGCTCATTGTAACTGTCAATGAGTTGACAGAAAAACAGACATTAATGATCTCCAGACCAACAATCCAAGGTATTAAATAATTAAGAGCTACCCGGGACATTCAGCTAATTAGTGATACACTGATCTACTTTTAAAAATGCTAATCTCTTCAAGAGTTCTGAGCTAAAATGCATGCCTCTGTCAATGACAGTAGTTTTGTAGCACTGCAGTTCCTCTGTTATGATCCATTATATGGAGAACTAAATCAGCCTGACAGAATATTTTCCTTAGCAGTTGGTGCAGCCTCCGCCTTGTGCCAAATCTGCAGCCCTGTGCACAGAATAGCAGCACTAAGGAAGATAGGAATTGTTGTGTAAATTGATTTTGCAAATTTGTTTTGAAAGGATTTTCAGAATATATTAAGAACTACAACTTCTGAGAGAAGCAGTGATTACTGTACACTAAACATATTGACAAGGTGCAGGTTGTAAAGATAATAATGCATGAATTATAATTTGGGCTCATTTATTGATGTGGAAGTGTGGATTAGTTGTTCTGTGTTGACTGCAGAGATTGCTGCATTACACAGAGCATTTACTCTTACTCTTACTATTTCACTCATATGAGAGTTCAGAGGAGAGTCCAGGAGGAAAGAGGTGGAGAGGTGAAAAGGGTGGCAGAGTCTTGATGACCACTGTGGACAGGTGGACTGTATTTTTTTGTTTTCATTCATGGACATAGGGTTGCATTGAGGAATGCATAAATTACTTGCGATGTTTGGAGTCAATGCTTCTCTTTGGCATATGGAAGAGAATTACCATTACCTATCTGTTCCTTTTCCAGTTTGTAGAGGCTGTGGACAGCAGCATATACAACATATGGTTTTGTTTGACTTGTAAGGTAGATCTACTTGCTATTTGCATTACAGTGTTCCTTGTTGTGTTTTCTCTATGTAGCTTTTGTCTATATGACTTACGCAAGAGGTGAGAAAGTGTGTGTGTGTGTGTGTGTGTGTGTGTGTGTGTGTGTGTGTGTGTGTGTGTGTGTGTGTGTTTCAATAAAAAGCGTTCTAAAAAATGATTTGTGAAAAGACACACCTAACAAAAATTCAAATAAATGTTTTCACAGGGACAAATCTCCTTTATTCCCATCATCCTCTGCATTATTCTTATTCATATTCTCATTCTCATCTCACAGCAACCTTCAGATAACAATAATTAAAAAAATAGTACAACAAAATAAAAAAACATTAACTCCTCCTCTTCATCCATGTTAGCAAGATGACAAACAAAAAATAGTATACTACTATTAAAATAAAACACATGCTTCCACTACTGACCCCGAAGGTACATTTCCCTGGGGAGCAGACACGAATGTTTATGCTTGAAGCATGCATACACTGCAGGCAAACTTCTCCAATGCACAGAGGTGGTACCTAGCTAAATTAAGGCAGACCTCTTGCACCTGAGAGGCATGCAAAGCAGTGGTTTCTGCTCCTCTCATCACTCACCATCTCAGGTAGGAGGTAGTACATGAACATGGGTCATCAAGCAGTAAGGAATCCACACACACACACACACACACACACACACACACACACACACACACACACACACACACACACACACACACAGGAGAGACAACAAACCACTATTTTCAAGGGTACCAATACATGTAGGACAGCAATACAGCCACTCATCACCGCCTTAGCTATTAACTGTCCACAGTTCTGCAGTATGTTCCTCATTTTGTCTCATATTTTATCCTGTCTCTCAAAATGTTTGATGTTGCAGTAAATGACTGTAAATTCCAGTCAATCAATAATGCCAGGCATTTCAGTTAATAGAAAATAGGGAGCGTATCAATCCATCAAAGGTGAGTTCAGCAAACACAAAGAAACTGAAGCCAGTTTGCTGAAACCACCTTCTACAAAAGTGGAGATTGCCTTTTTCTCCACTGTTGTGCAACTTCGGAATTGGTATAAATATAAAATTCTGTTGTGTGTGTGTGTGTAGTGGGGGTGTCACCCCACATAAGGGGGTGCAGAGGGGGCTTGCCTCCTGCAAAAAAAAATGTCAGTGTTTTCTGAAGGTGGTTTCAGCTAAACAGTTTCAGTTTATTTGCATTCATCAAAACTGCTTTCACTGCATCAACATGAATTACAGAAAATACATACTGATACAAAACTTGCACTTCTATTAACTTTATAAATAAATTATAATTAATGTTAATGACCATCCCTGAGTTGAGTGCTTTGTCTTCAAATTTTGTTTTGTCCAGAAATTTTATGCAAAGAAGTTGATAGGTAAGAGCCTTTTAACACAGTACCAAACCTCTCAATTACTTTGTTCAATAATCCTAGACAAAGCAAAATTAATGGGAGGTCAAACAAACAAAGGATATACACTTACAGAATGTGCAATTCTTTCATATCCATTTATTTATTCTGAGATACTTCAGTCAAAGTCAGGGAAGCTCAGCAGGCTCCATGGACATGGTCAGAGAGAGGTCAGGCATACTGTCTGCAATGGAGTTGTAGCTCCAAGTTACAGGAGGTCATACTTCTCAAATGTCCAGAATTTCACAGAATGTCCACATTTTGTCTCATATTTTTGGTCTGTTCCTCATAAATAGCGTGATTTTTTTTATGGGAAATGAGGACTGAAGTCTCTAAATAGTGTCAGACATTTGAATTTCAGACTTTATAATGTTCAGAGAATGGATGCAAATGTAAAGTCTGTTAGTCAAGCAACATTCTAAATTTATAAGAGCAATATTTAAAATCTGCTCCTGATTTTAAGCCTTTCTCCCTGAACTTCATTATTTTTAGCTTTGTGCAGAATTCTTGCACTAAGAGTTTGAGATAGCTATACAGGGAGAAAATGAAGGACAAGTTTAACAAACACCACAAAGCATGAATCTCCAAATTATTAAAGTTTAGCACTTGGCCCCTGCACTAACTGACTGATGTGAAAAAATGACTGTCAATGAATTGCTGTGTTTTAATATAGGACTGGACAAAACCAGCTTGCAACATTTGGACTAGATGCATGTATGTCGGCATTACGCCCCTGGAAGGGTGAAAGAGTGGATGTCTAGAGGAGCTTTCATAGTTTTCCTATGCTACTGTTTCTCCCCAAATCTGGTATGTCTAAGTGCCATAAACTATATTTTAACATGTTTTTTGTAGTCCTGCCTCCCACGTGGTAACACCTGTACATCCACCATTGTAAACTTCTAATCCCTCTTACACATCTCTTTAGGTACCTCCTCTGCTTCTTGTAATTTAGTTCCTCACCTTATCTGTTGGTGACTGGCACATTGACCAAATCAACTCAGCCGTTCAAAAACAGCCAGTTCTTTTTCACTGGTTAGTAGGACACCCAAAACAAACCACTATAATATGTAGCAAGCAGACAAACACAATCAAAGATTACACAACATGGTTCAAGCATGCAAGAAATAAGCCATCCAGCTTCAAATACATATATAGGAAACTCTAGTGTTTGTCAAGTAACTAAAAGCAAAGTAATATATGTTGCCTACTTCAAAACTTCAGTCCAGTATCTAGTGATTACATTATTAAGCGCACACACACACACACACACACACACACACAGACACACACACACACACACACACACACACACACACACACACACACACACACACACACACACACACACACACACACACACACACACACACACACACACACTGTATGCACACATAAAAACATATATGCACTTATTTATTTATTTACTTTTGTTGAGTGGGTTATACCCATTAAGCAAGATACAAGAAAGTACTGCTGTTCTATTTTATTGTTAAGTGCCATGAGATCTTTAAAATACCACTATGCTCAGGTAGATGAAATCATAGCTTATACTTAATCTGAGGGATGGCATGGCAGGGGAATAGCATCTCCCCTCCCCAACTCGTAGTCTTACACTTCTGTCAGTATTGAAACATGAATCCAGTCATCTAGTCCAGGGATAGAACCCATAGTTTCCTGATCCTATTAGTAAGAAAGGCAAGTGTGCTACCTGCTTAACTGTTGACAGGTAAAAGCACATATGTGTGTGATATATCTTTATATTTAAACTTCTGCTTAGTGTATTGTCATTTTTTTTTATCTCAAAGCCTTTGTCATGACTGAAAAAATTGCCTTACCTCTATCAATTCAACCAACGAAAACGTACCACCTCAAAAATGCATTTAATAATAAAAAATGCTCTTCCTTGTAAGTCTGTCTGTTATTTAGTAACTTTAGCTGTTGCAACAGAATGGGAGTGTATCAACCTACCAAAAGCAGTTTTTACGAATGCTGGTGAATATAAACTTGCTGAATTAACTTTCACTGGCAGTGGAGTTTTCTCTTGTCTTCACCTTTATGTGTCCTCTGAGTAAATATATATAATTTTGAGGGGTGTGGTATGTCCCCCACATGTAGGGTACAGGGGGACTTGCCCTCATGCAAAAAAGTACAGCCTACACTTGCCAAAAGTGTTTTGCCATTTCTTTTTTTAGTCTTTCATATTTTGCTTGACTGGTTGTTGATAGACCAAAATGATTCCAACAAAACTAGCAATTTAATTATGGCTGTCTACAGCATTGTCTACCTGTAGACTTCCATGTATAAGGCTAGGGAGGACCCTACCTCCACACAGATCTTTCCCATTACTGACCACAACTTGACAATGCTAAGAATGTTACATAGTCCCAACATTCCAATTTTGCAGCCTTCTTCTTGGTCAGACCCAGCCAACACATTTCTCCCATTTCACCTGGCATACCACTTCATATCACTATGAGGGAAGATTCCTTATCAGAAATCACAGTTTTATTTTCTGGGCAACATGAACTAAGAGTTGAGTATCACTTGACTTCCTTATGCAGGTAGAACTTTCTGAAATGGATAAGGGTATGAATTTATAGATGAAGCAGTTTGTTTTTTTTTTTTTTTTTTGCTCACTGCTACTTCAGTGAAGAATAAAATCAAAGTAAAGGATTTGGGGCCTTGAAGTATTTTTCATGGAACACAGGAAGTTTTATTCTTGGCTGTTGACCCACCTCAACTAGGAGAAGCAGCAGAAGCTGCTGAGGACTGAGTAGTGTGATGAGGTTTCTTTGGATCAAAAAGTGCTAGGAGAAGAAGGACAATGGCTTTGTTGTATAAGGACTTCTTATTCAAGGAGGTAGTGAGAAATGGCAATCTTGTGGATAGATTAGCCTTCATGTTAGGTAAATTCTGTAATACAACCATGACGTTTGGAAAGATTTTTAGTAATATAACTTGGGATAGTCAGTAAGCTCTGAGACTACATAGCCCTTTTATTCCCAAGGGTTCTTACTGACTGCAAATGTCTATCATCTTTTATTATACCCAGGTTTGGATGTGGAAAGCACATTGAAGGACACCATTATAGGAGTATATAAGATTTCACTGAATGTAGTCAAGGATTGCCAGATATGTTCTGATTCTTATTCACAGAAAAAAACAAAACAAATACTGTATTTATATGTTTTGGTGGAGTTTAGCAAACTATCTACAGTATATTTTTTACAGCAGAGAGCTTCTCTGGTGTTTTGATGACTACATTATTTCAGCCAATGCACCATTTTTGTTTACTTAATGTTCTATATAAAAGTGATATTTTGTTGTTAGGACACCACAATTGAGACAGATCCTATCCTGTACCTTGTTAGTCATAAGACAAAAAAAGAAGCAATCCTAGAAGTAATGCCAGCCACCATCACAGTAGGTACAGATAACATACACTGAAAACCTAAGGCAAACTTCAAGGCAATCTAGCTAGAAGGGAACTGGAGATCCAAGTGCAACATCCAAAATTAACCATTGCAGACACAAATGGTGCTCAATGCTATTTTTGGTTTGTGTTGTAAGCTTTTATAGATTGAATTGTATTTTACATATGAGTAATCCTTAGCATCATGAAAGCAAGCTATCAGCTTAATGATCTTTCAATTTAAAAGTAAAATTAAATGAAATGAAACAACACAATAAAAATGTTTACTTAGGGAGGACAGTACAGCGGCCATTTTGTGACTGCATTCATTGGATATTATAGCAATAACCCACGCCTGGGTGTGGGTAATGCTGGATTTACCCACGGTTGGTGTGGTTTGGTCATGAAGGCGAAGCCTGAGTGGCCAAACATAGACAACCGTGGGTAAATCCAGCATTACCCACACCCAGAAGTGGGTTATTGTTATTATACAATGACATTATTTAAGAAAAGAAATAATTACTTTTCTTAAATAATGACACTGAATAATGCCTCCTTGCTGCCCTTCCACAGCTGTCTGGTATTCTGCGGCAGTTCTGATGTACTGTGCATGCGTATGCTTATGCAGTACATCAGAGCTGTGGGTGGAAGCAACGGAGAAAGCAAGATCTCCGTTGCTTTTTACAAACTGTCTCGCTATGTTAAAGGAGTTTAACATAGCGAGACAGCTTTAAAAAAAGCAACGGAGAAAGGAAGATCTCCGTTACTTTTTTTAAAGCAGTCTCACTATGTTAAACTCCTTTAACATAGCGAGACAGTGTGTAAAAAGCAACGGAGATCTTGCGTTCTCTGTAAAAAAAGACTTATACTAATGGAAAAAGTCTGGGCGACCGGACCTTTTTCCATTAGTATAAGCCTGATTTACAACGTGCATGCTGACCAGTCAGTGTGCATGTTTTGGAATATTAATGGGGGGCTTGTTGTATAATATGATTTTTAGGTTAGAAATACTACTGGAAAGTAATTAAAACAGGCATTCATGAGAATATGACTAGTGGATCTTTATGCTTGGAATTGGATGGGTTGAGATCAGCACTGGTTGGGAATTAATCAGGCAGTTTGCATTGGATGGGTTGAGGTCAGTACTGGTTGGGAATTAATCAGGCAGTTAGCATGGAGGATTAAGGCTCTGATCTGTTCATGAGTTGCTTTCTGCAGTGAAGGAATTAGGTCTGTTTAATTCCATCTCCATTTTCCTATTGTGTAACTTTGAACAAGTCATTTAACCAGACAGTACCTCAGGTCACCCTGAAAAGATACACTTGAGTCCAGTGGGATTATGCAAGTAAATGAATAAAAACACACACAAACCAAAGTGAAATATATTATTAAATGGTAAGGAATTAAAATCCTATAGAAAAATATAATATGTTTATTGGATATTATGGGTAACATACAATCATTATAGAATAAGAAACTACTAGAAGTAAAGAAGTGCAGGTTGTTTTGAATGAGAAACTGATCCTAAATTCAGATATCCTTAGATTTTAGGATGTTAGGTCATGTCACCTGGTAACATGGCAGTTAGCTGAAAAGTTACACAGAAAGGGAAAACTTTGAAGGATGAATCAAGCACATCGATATGTAGGCTCCAGCCTGAGTTTTAGAAATCGGGTACATTTTGAGACAATGTATACCACAAAGAAGGATACTCACCTGGGCCAACAGCAGCTTTTTTATGTTGTTGTTATAATCAGGGCTGTACCCACTTGAGGGCATTGACTAAAAGAAAGAAAAAATGTTTTAAGTCACTTTTCAGCCATTTCAAATATGAGGTTTTGGATACAATAAAGCAGTGGAATTTTACAGGATGGCTAAATTGGGTGTTTGGATTTTGCTGATGTAGGAGCCCCAAAGCTCTTTTCTTGAGGAGCAGAGCTGTCATTAGCTTCTTCCTGACATTGCACCTGTCTGGTCTTTGCCTGCAGGAAGGGAAGGGGGAGCAAAAGTTGAGAGTTACAGATGCATTTCATTGTGTTAATGCTCACCAAATCTTGATGTCTTCTTGTTGGATCTGATGCTTTAGCTGTTCCTCTCCTCTTTATGTATGAGAATTATGTAGGGTCTATACCAAAAAAACAGGTGCTATACATTCTGGACAGAGCAGATGATCTTGCTTGAGCTTAGCTTTTGAAATATAGAAGACAGGTCTATTTGTAAATGTTTTAGAGAACACTGCTTTTCACAGGCACAAGTTCTAATACTGCAAGTGGTTCTTTAAGGCTGTATGTAAAGTTAATTTGCTTCTAGTGCAGATCATAAAGGAGGTGGTGGATGATGCATCATTGCTGACCTTTGTCTTTCTGACAGTCTCTAATGTTAGAAAAAAAGCACTGAAGCCTTCAGGCAGTTACCAAGGTTAAAAAAAGGTGCAGATTGCTGATACAGACCTAAAGGATATTCCTTATGCAAATAATATACTCCTCATCCATAAAGATCCTAGAACTGTTAGTACAAGTTGCATTCTCACCTTTTCCAAGCCAGTAAGGAAACTAATAACACCCCCATACCATTCTCATTATTTATGCTATCTTTTCGCTTGTCTTAAAGTATATATTGGTGAAACAACTAAATGGCAAACACACATTGTTGGACATCTTAGTAGTTAGCAAATAATGATGTTTATTATGTTTATACTGTTATACTGACATTTAATCCAGATGCAGCATCTTTGCATCCATGCTGTCAACTTACATCCATCTCCTTTAGCAACCTAGTAAACAGATGCCACTGGCCAAAGCTGTCACAAATCACAGAGTTACACACACACACACACACACACACACACACACACACACACCACACACACACACACACACACACACACACACACACACACACACACACACAGACACACATATGCACGCACGTATGTGCACACACTTATGCACACGCACACACACACACACACACACACACACACACACACACACACACACACACACACACACACACTCATGCACACGTACACACATGCACACACATACACCTAAGGAGAATTTAGAGTCACCAATCAACCTGTCACGTATCTTTGGAAGGAGGGAGGAAACCACAGTACCTTAAGAAAACACGTACTAACATAGGGCAGGCATGCAGACTTCACACAGAAAGCACCAGAATGTACAGGATTTTCAGTTCATAGCATTAGCAAATAAAAAAATGCTAATGAATGTGGCAACTACATCCAAACATTTTACATAGCAGAGAACCTATGATTATGATTAAATTTAAAGCAGTGCATCCATTAAGGCTGAAGATGGAAATACGTGAAAAGAGAAGAGAAGCGAAGACAAGAGAGCAGAAGAGAATGGTTTAAATATTTAACTGTATAGTAAAATAATTCACATGAATTCATATATATGAGGGTCTGAAAACTCAGTCTTTTGCGTGTCCCTTATGAAATATTGTCACTATTAACATCCACTAATTTAAGAAATGTCCAAGTATAAACAGTGATGACATAATAGATGGTTTACAAACAAATTTTATTTTACCTCCTAATGCCAATTAAAAATGCTTACCAGTTTTTGTATAGAATTAGTATAACAAGTCTGTCATTAGTCATTTTGGATTTCAGACTTGTACAGATGGTAAAAAATATCACTGATCAGACTCTGAAAAAGATTATCTATGAGCTAGTAAGACTGGTAGAGAACTGGGCTAATATCCGGCTATGTTTTATGAACAGAACTGACAATTAGTCATTGCTACCAAGGGTTCTTTACAGATATATATATATATATATATATATATATATATATATATATATATATAGTTGCCGAATGCTTGCAAGTTGGAAAATATTAAAAATATTTATGGTTTAAAGGTAAGCCACTTTGGAAGGGAAAGTAAACCAGGACTTTGATACAGGAACTGACTATAAAAAGCAATTGCGAGGAGGGGGTCTTCCCATTTGGAATAGTATGTGTGGGCATGCTCAAGGTCTTTAACTTTGAGTTGACTTCACAATAAATATGAAGTAAGAATAGCCAACTGCGAAAACAGTGCAATGCAATCTATCAGCAGACAAAGCAAGACAAATGCAAAGTTAGGACAACTTAAGTTTTTTTAAATAGCTTCCAGCTTTTATCTCCAAACAATTTTACTCAGAGTGACTGTCTGACTGATTTATGTTTTACTTTAGATGGATTGTTACAGTCTGCTTGATCCAATCTGAAAAAAAAGAGAGGCTTCATCTCTTCTACTTCTGCCTGGATGAGCGAAGGAATACAGAAGGTATCATTCCGAGTCATGGTTACCTCTGATACCATTAATTAATTATGCAACATATGGTTGCAATGTTTGAAGGGCTATATAGGAAATAAAATGAAAGATCGATCCATGAAGATTTTCATGTTAAAAGAATATGGTTCTTTCCACATACTGGATAGCTATTAAATAACAGAGAGCCAATACAAATTTTTACAGCCTCAGAAACTGAATAAAACAAGTCACATAGTATTAGAAATGCAGCTTCCAAGTGATGGATTGTGTTTAGATCTGGTGAGTATATCCTACAATTGGATATATTTTTCAGATCTATCTAGCAACACTTTTAGAAAAAGCATTAAGAGATATTACTCAGTATACTGTCTTAACCCGCAGTGGTAGTGCTGCGGTAGTGTTGTCAGCTCACAGTAAGACACTGTCCGGTTCGATACTCATCTAAAGCGTCTTTCTGCATGGAGACATGCATGAATGGGCGTACCTTCATTGAAGGTTGTGCGTCAGGGCTGGTAACTCGGCACGTAAAAATCAACTACCAGTCATTAGCGGACTGGAGTTCCGCTGTGGCAACCCCTGAGACCTTTAATATACTATTTAAAATTACTCTGATTTTCTCTTTTTCCTTTCTCTCCATAGCACTCACAGTCTAATAACATTCATAAATCATAGTCAAACAAACATCAATGGTGTCAAGCAAACAACTTTAAGCAGATATTCTCAGTTGTACTTACTAATATGCATAAATACCCCTACTTAAGGTCTCCAAAGTATGATATCTCGGTAAATACATTTCTACCAAGCCAACTCATTCTGTAATGTTGTTCTTAACTCACTCAAGCCTATAATGTCGTTTTTGTATACTTACAGTTCACACCCACATCTTCTTATGTTTTCCAGAACTTTTTTGGGGTATGGCTTCTTTAATTAAGTTACCTACCAGCTAATAAAAGGCAGTAAGTATGTATGCATGTATGTATGTATGTATGTATGTATTTATTTATTTATTGTCTTTTGTATATCAGAATGGTCCGACTGGGCAATTAGGCCCATTTTCAGTAGAAGCTGGGGACAAAAGCTCCAATAGAGTTATAAAAATTACAAAGTATTTACAGAGAAAAAATAATTGGTTTCTTAACAGTAGAAATGGAGTTTTAGATTCATCCATTGATTAATAAAATTAAGACAAAGTTTAATACAATTTGATTGCTGCAGGAGTGTTATGCAATAATAAACAGGCTGCATTTAAATATACGGTACTATACAAATGCCCTTTATATAGGAGTGATGAAAAGTAGCATACAGCTATAAATATAGATAGGATTTATTTACATTTACAGGATATAGTATGAGAGCTGGGGATTTAGGGGTTGGCGATAGTCTAGAAATCTGAGACAGAGAGAGAGAGAGAAAGAGTTAGTCAGAGTGTGAACAATAGTAGAGCCAAGAACAGTTTAGTTGCTGTTTTAGATTGTGCTAAAAGCTAAATGCACAGTTGTGCTGTTTTAGTGGGACAGGCAGGCAGTTCCACTGTCTGGTTTCCTTCTAGTATGTCAGAAAGGTCCAGAAAAACTACTAAATTATATCATTGTAAACTGACTCATTCACATCAGCCCTGAAATTAAAGGCAAACTCAAGAGTTCAGAGTTACATAGGACCCAGAAAAGCAGCAAAAATGCCAAACTGGCCCTGTAACTATAAACACTTGAACACAAAGCTGATATGATACATTTTACTGGACCAGTACGTGTTTTACAATACAGCTCCTCCAGCTTTCAGATAGTTACTAATGCACATGTTTTGCTTTATACAGACCTGTGCCTAGAAAGGAAATAGGGAGCACATAATTTATTTCCTACTGTCAACACAATAAAAAGTACCAGTGTGTGTGTGTGTGTGTGTGTGTGTGTGTGTGTGTGTGTGTGTGTGTGTGTGTGTGTGTGTCAGCATACATGCTTGCATGACTGGATGTGCATGTGTTCAAAATAAAACATTGTTAGAACAAAATCAGTAGTGTGACGCCCGTGCCCTGGCCCAGCAATCAAGGTGACTCAATCCTCACTGCTAAATCCAGTGAGGGGCATCTCATATATGAGGAAAGGATAACAAATGCACACGGTAAAGTGCAATTTCCCTTAAGAGCACACAGAGATCACAATCAGTCTGGGGCTGGTCTCTCCCTTGCTCTCCAGGTTCCCAATAAGACTCCCCACTGGTACAGCTACAGGGTCCAGATCTCAGCCTAGTAGGCAAGCTAAAACTTCTAGCACCCTGTCTGTCCAACCAGTGCTTCATGCCCCTGCCCAAGCAGCTGATACACACACACACACACACACACACACACACACACACACACACACACACACACACACACACACACACACACACACACACACACACACACACACACACACACACACACACACACACACACACACACACACAGACATGCACTTTGAGATAAGAGTTTATACAACCACACAGACACTCCTGGGGAAGGCTGGCAGAGTTTCCCCAATTGTGCCCTTTTCTCCCAGACTATACAGTAGTTCCACTTGCCACCACCCACTAATACTTATCCGCTACTCAAAGGCACTTAAAATGGTGTCCAATTATTACTGTGCAATATTATTATCCAATTGGTAGTATAGCCCAATGCTAAAGCTATTAGAGTGGCTTTGTACAGTTTTACCAAAGGCATGCAAATACTCTTAAGAGCTTAAATTATCTCTACACAAAACAGCCACAGTTGAAAGGTTGCAAAAATATTTAATAATAAATAATTAAAACCACAAGACAATACTTTCTACTACACAGTGCTAGTCAAGAGTTCGGAGATCACAGAGAAACTTAAAATAATTCAGTAGTACAGTTCTGACACCACAGAAAAACACTTAGTCTAATATTTCTAGTTTCTAGCTATTTCTAAAAGAAAACACAAGTCTAAGATAACTTACATATGAGCAAGACTGTGCTGTGAGTTGGATGATCAAGACAAAATACTTAATAATCTCTGGTTCTCTCTGTTTAAATTGAAATTGCAGTTCTAATAAACATTACATCATTTCACACTTTCCTGGTGTTCCCAGGCTAACAGATAGTACATAACTGTTATCCTGTACCTGCAAGAAACTACATCGATAAAAGACATTCCACATGTAAACTCTAGTAATTATTCCTTAAGTTAAAACAATAGGCAGGATGCTTCACTCCAGACTTATTGACTCCAAATTCTAACTTCAAAAGGACAGGCATGAAATAATTTTAACTTCAAAGGACAGACCAGAAATGCTTGACTTAGCTTTCTTTACAGCAGAGGGCAATGTTGCTACATTGTTTAAAGTTCAACATTTCACAGGATATTGTTTCAATTAAGAAACAAGTCTGTAGTTCAGCATTCATATTTACAAATGATAGAATTATGTATAAAATCCTATTTGGCTATGCTGGCAGCCTTCATCTATCTTCACCCAATCTTCACACATCTCCCCCCCCCATAGAACTTAAGCTAGTTTTTCAAGTGGCCCTTGAGAAATGCTGCTTGAGAGGGTTAGGTCTATCTGAGTGTATCCCACCCTGTTCCCTGTCTTGAGAGCCCATCTGCATTGGCATTGCTACTTCCACTGCACTGCTGCACTGACATATCATATGCTTGCAACCCTAGGCTCCATCTTAGCAACTAGACATTTTGCTGGCTGAATCTGTTTAACCATATTAGGAGGTTTTGAGCTTTCATAACAGTGACTTCCATACAGATAAGGCTGAAGTTTCTGCATTGCCCACACTATGGCTAGCCATTCCTTTTCTACAGTTGCATAGCATTCCTCCCTGGGTTGGAGCCTTCAACTGAGATAAACCGCTGGGTACTCTTCCCCTCTGAAGAAATATGGCTAAGTACAGCCCCCACCCCATGGTTGAAGCATCCACCCGCACAGCAAATTCTTTGCTGTAATCTGGACTGGCTAACAGAGGAGGTCCTCTCAAAGCTTCTTTAAGCTTCTGGAATCTCTGCTCACATGCTGGGGTCCACACTACCTTATCTGGCCTGTTCTTCCTTGTCAGGTGTGTGAGGGGAGCAGCTATGGTACTATAACTGGGGACGAACTTTCTGTAGTGTCTTGCTGTCCCTAACAATGCCTTCACCTGCTTTTTAGTAACAGGTGCAGGCCATGCCTGAATGGCTTCCACTTTGGCAGGTTTGGGCCTTATCTTACCACACCCCACTCTATGTCTTAGGTAGGAGACCTCTGCCATACCCATCTGACATTTGCTTGGCTTAAAAGTCAACCCTGTCCTCTGTAGTCTGCCCAGCACCTCCCTGACATGCTGAAGGTGCTCTGGCCAGGAATGGCTGTAGATGGCAATATCATGTAGGTGAGCAAGGGCAAACCCTCCAGCTCCTACTAGGATATGATCTACCAGCCTCTGGAAAGTCGCAGGAGCATTCTTCATCCCAAAGGGCATCTTTGTGAACTCATACAAGCCAAAAGGAGTCACAAAGGCTGACTTCTCTCTAGCACTGGAAGTCAAGGGCACCTGCCAGTAAACTCTTGGTGAGATCAATGGTTGAAAGATACTTAGCCCCACCCAGCTGCTCTAGGGCCTCATCTGTCCTAGGCCATCCTTGTTTGGCACCAGCACCACTGGGGAGGCCCAGGGACTGTTGGACTCTTGAATCACCCCTAGTTCCAGCATCTCCTGTACCTCCTCCTTCGGAGTCTGTTTCACTCTCAGGCACTCTATAAGGGCCCTGCCTAATAGGCCTTTGGGGTCCTGTATTCACCTGGTGCTGCACCAGGTGGGTGCACCCTGGTTTCCCGGTGAACATGTTCCCAAATTCCTGCAACACTGCTCAGATTTCTTGAACCTGGGTAGGAGATAGCTGCTGGGACATTGCTACCCTATCCACTGAGGTGTCAGCCTGAGCCTCACTGAGGAGATCAGTCCCCAGATCTCCTTCAGACTTCTGCAATCCACTGCAAATGCTCAGCACAAGGGCCTCCCTATCATGGTAAGGTTTCATCATGTTAACATGGTACAGTTTGTGCCCCTGACATCTGCCTAGCAGATCCATCATGTAGTTAACATCACTTACCTTTCTTACCACCTAGTAGGGACCCTCCCAAGCTGCTTGCAGCTTGTTGTGTCTGACAGGAATGAGAACCACTACCTGCTGCCCTACAGCATACTCTCTAGCTTGTGCATTCCTGTCATACCACAGCTTGTTCTGTTCTTGGGCTTCTGCCAGGTTCTCCTGGGCCAAGCCCATGAGTTCCCTGAGCCTTGTCCTGAGGTTTAGGACAAATGCCACAACAGACTCCTTGTGAGACTTACACTCACCTTCCCACTCATCTCAAATTAAATCTAGGGGTCCCCTCATCCTATGCCAATAAAGCAACTCAAAGGGTGAAAAAACTGTGAATTCATGGGGAGCTTCTCTGTAAGCAAACAACAGATGGGGAAAGTATTTGTCCCACTCCCTCTTAAACTGATCTGCAAATGCCTGTAGCATGGACTTGATTGTAGAGTTTAACCTCTCAACAAGACCATTAGTCTGGGTGTGGTAGGGGGTGATCTTCAGTGCTTCACCCCACAGGACTTCCACAGACAAGCCAGCTGGTCTGACATGAAATTGGCACCTCTGTCAGTCAGTATTTCGTTTGGGAAACCTACCCTGCTGAAAATCTCTAACAAAGCATTTGCCACCTTCTCTGCCTCAATGGATGACAAAGCCACTGTCTCAGGGTATTGTGTAGCATAATCCACTACCACTAGGATATACTGTTTCCCTGTGGAACTTGGGGTACTCAGAGGACCCACAATATCCATAGCTACCCTCTGAAATGGCTCCTCAATTACAGGCAAAGGCATCAAAGGAACTCTCATCTTGTCTCCTGCCTTGCCTACCTTTTGGCACTGCTCACAGTCCTGCAGTACCCTGTTACATCTCTGGAAATTCCAGGCCAATAGAAGTTCTGCATAATACGCCTCTTTGCACGTTTTATGCCCATATGAACTGCAAAGGGAATATCATGGGCTATGGTGAGAAGTGCAAGATGGTAGGCTCTAGGCACTACCAACTGCTGTACTCTCTCACCTTCTAGCCCTCCCTCAGGGGTCCACTCTCTGTATAGTAACCCTTTGTCCTAGTATACAGATTCCAACTTCCCTTGAGAATCAGGAGCCTCCCTTGCTACCTGCCTCAGGCCTTGCAATGTAGGGTCTGAGAGCTGAGCCTTTCTCAAGTGTCTCCTTGTAACCCTTCCCAGCACCCCTTCCACAGGAAGTCTGGCATCCTCTGACAGTGGTGCCTCACTGTAAGCCTGGGTACTACTGCTCCCCTCAACCTCTTCAGTCACTCTGTCCAAGGGAACATCAGTGTCCACAAGCAGCTGTGGCTCACCTTCAATTTCACTGCTACAGAGTAGCTCCCTCCCTGACGTAATGACCTCACCAGTTCTGGCTGCAAGTATGCAGTTTGTCTGGGTCTCCCCCAGGCTACCAGACTCACATGTTTGTCTCTTAGCCTCACTGTGTGTAACTGCATAAGCACATGGTACTGCCTCATCCAAATCCTTCCATCTCAGGACATCTGCAGGATGGTAGTTTAGTATCCCTGTTGTCTCAAGACAACCTACTATTGGCATTTTGCCTTTCCCACTTACTGGCTCCCTCACCTTTTGTTCCCCACTTTGCCTCTGTGGACACCTGTATGCCACATGGCCCCACTGGGTGCATTCAAAAATTTAACCCTAGCTCCTGGACTTGTCCCAGGACTAGTGGCTTCCCCTACTACTGGCAGATTCTGTTGTGCCAGTCTGTGCTGCCCACCATGGGTTCCTTTAGACCCATGAGCAGTACTGGGGGTCCCATTCCTGTGAAGGGCTGCCCTGCTTGCCAAGTATAGGTCTCCCTTCTTCCACAACTCATCTGAAGTAGCACATTGTCTATCAGCTAACCAGATCCTCATGTCCTCAGGCAAACTGCTAAGGGCTTGTTCTCTCACCAAAAGGTCTTCCAGCCCTTCATAAGTGGTGGCTTGACATCCACTCACCCAACTATGAAAATAAGTGCTTAATTCACCAACATATTCACACACACTTGCATCTGCCTTGCGTCTTTGCTCACAAAACTTTTTCCTATACGTTTCAGGTGTTAGCTTAAAAATCTCTAACAGACAATTTTTTACAGCAGTATAACCAAAACAGACAGAATCAGGCATTTTTGATAATACAGTTACATCTTTACCATGGAGTAAGGGGGTAAGGAACCATACCCAGAGACCTTGGTCAACTTCATACTGTTTACATATCCTCTCAAACATATGAATGAAACTATCAAAATTATCCCTCTCTTTAAAGTGCGGAAGCAATTTGCTGACCTCTTGTGCTTCTGGGGTCAAGTTACTCCCTTCCCCATTACCACCATGACTCTGGCAAAGAGTCAGCATCTCCTTCTCATGCTGCCTTTGCCTCTCTTTTTCCTCAGCTTCTAGGCATAGCAATTTCTCATTCTCCTCACTCTCTAGACACCTCAGTCTTTCAGCTGCTTCTAAATCCACAGTCCTGGCCTACAACTCAAGTCTATTTAGCTCCAGCTGGATTTTTAAGTCCACTGCATAAAGATTATGCTGTCCATTCTCCGAGGGTATTATATCTCCACTGCCAGTCTGATTGTCCTCCTGGTTGCTGTTTTCTGATACAGCTGTAACCAAGGCTACAATCAGGTTTGCCTTAGTCAGGTTTCCATGCACCAGACCCCTACCCTGGCAATCTTTGCCAGCTGGCTCCTTGTCAGCTTTCCATACTCCTCTTCTGACATGCTGCCTGCTCACCCTGACTAACTAAGCTAACAAAAAAAATAAAATAATTGTGATCTGAACTCTGAGTATTCACTGCATGGCTGTTTTAGAGTACAAAAACACCTTCAAAGCTCACTGTACGCAAGCTACAGGATACACTCTACCCACACTACTATAAGCCAATTAGTATTTGCCAACCAATTAATATGTGATGTGGATATCCCACCACTGCCACCACAATTAATATGTGAAGATATCCCAACCACTGCCACCAATTAATATGTGATGCCTGTGCCTTGGCCAGCAATCAAGGAGCCTCAATCCTCACCACTAACACCAGAGGGGGGTGTCTCATACATGAGGAAAGGATAACAAATGCACACAGTAAAGAGCAATTTCCCTTAAGAGCACACAGCGATCACAGTTAGTCCAGGGCTGGTCACTCCCTTGCTCTAAAGGTCGCCAATAAAACTCCCCACTGGCACAGCTATAGGGTCCAGATTTCACCCTAGTGGGCAAGATACAACCTCTATCACCCTCTCTGTCCAACCAGTGCTTCATGTCCCTGCCCAAGTAGCTGACACAAACACAGACACACAAACACACACACGCACACACACACACACACACACACACACACACACACACACACACACACACACACACACACATGCACTTTGAGATAAGAGTTTTTACAACCACACAGACACTCCTGGGGAAGGCTGTCACAGTTTCTCCAGCTGTGGCCTATATGGTAGTTACACTTGCCCCCACCCACTAATACTTATCAGCTATTCAAAGGCCCTTAAAAGGGTGTCCAATTATTACTGTGCAATATTATTATCCAATTGGTAGTATAGCCCACGGCTAAAGCTATTAGAGTGGCTTTGTACAGTTTTACCAAAGGCATGGAAGTACTCTTAAGAGCTTAAATTATCTCTACACAAAACAGCCACAGTTGAAAGGTTGTCAAAATATTTAATAATAAATAATTAAAACCACAAGACAATACCTTCTACTACACAGTGCTAGTCAAGAGTTCAGAGATCACAGAGAAACTTAAAATAATTCAGTAGTACAGTTCTGACATCACAGAAAAATACTTAGTCTAATATTTCTATTTTCTAGCTATTTCTAAAAGAAAACACAAGTCTAAGATAACTTACATATGAGCAAGACTGTGCTGTGAGTTGGATGGGACCAGATGACATCCCGGGCTGTGTACTACATGAACTACAATATGAACTGGCACCTCACCTAAGTGTCATGTTTAATCATAGCCTCACCTCAGGTTTTGTGCCCACTGAGTGGCGCAGTGCTACGTTATCCCAATCCACAAGGGGGGATCCACCTTGGATCCCGGAAACTATCGTCCCATCAGTCTGACAAGCCTTATCTGCAAGGCCATGGAGCGTATTATCATGGAACTTATAAACAAAGACATTGGCAACCTTCAAACACTGGACCCCACCCAGTTTGGGTTTGTGAAGGGCCGATCTTGTCTCCTGAACCTGATTGACTTCTTTAAATCAGTCTCCAGAGCCATGAACAAGGGTAAGGTGGTCCACACAGCCTATCTAGACCTTGCCAAGGCCTTTGACACCATCCCCCACTCTGGAATCATAGATAAACTTACTAAGTTTGGCATTAATCCCTATGTCACCCAATGGGTTGCTAAATGGCTTACTGATAGAACCCACACTGTAAAAGTAGCCGACTCCAAATCCAGCTCCAGACAAGTGACAAGTGGAGTACCTCAGGGTTCAGTCCTGGGGCCGCTCTTGTTTGGCATCTACTTCTCTGAAGTACAGGTCAATACTAAGGGACTCTGGCTAACAAAGTTTGCAGATGACTGCAAACTGGGAGCCATTATTGAATCCCAAATGATGTGGATACTCTACAAAAGGGCCTTACAGAAACAGATGCTTGGTGCCAGAGCCATGGGCTCAAGCTCAATGCCAAGAAATGTATTGTTATCCCCTTTGGGAAAAAACATGTATCCATGAATTACCATATAGGTGGCAGTACACTAAACACAGAAAGTGTGATAAGAGACTTAGGGACACAGGTGGACAGTGGTCTCACCTTCGATAACCACATCACCACAACAGTCAGGAAATCCTTCTATGTGGCACACCTCATCACGAAGGGCTTTTCATCCAGAAAAAAGGAGGTCATTGTCCCACTGTACTCATCCCTCATTAGACCCATTATAGAATACAATGCCCCATTTAGTATGTACCTCTCAAGACATGTGCAACAACTGGAAAGGCCTCAGAAATACCTCACTAAAAGAATCACAGGCCTAAAGCAGATGCCCTACGCTGACCGCCTTAAAAAACTCCAGCTATACTCGCATATCGTCTACTCAGAGGCGATCTCTGCTTAACATACAAGGCCATGTCAAACCCAGAGCTGTTAGACATGCTACACTTAAAGAAATCCCAATCCCTCAGAGCTACACGCTCCAGGGATCTAAACCTTGTCATCACAATAAACAAAACATGCTGGAGGGATAGGTTCCTGACCCAGAGACTCCCCAGACTCTGGAATAGATTGCCCATACATGTCAAGCAGAGTGCCTCTTTGGACCTCTTCAAGAGGAACCTTGACGATTGGATGGGAGAAAGGAAATTCACCCCAGGGATCACGTCAGCTAGACAGTGGTCCAGGAAATTAAATAATGTGGGAAGAAATAGCCAGGGAATTGTTATGGCTAGGCTTGTATAGGCCCTAGGGCTGATAGCCTAGTACCAACCTATGAACCTATGAACCTATGATGAAGACAAAATGCTTAATAATCTCTGGTTCTCTCTGTTTAAATTGAAATTGCAGTTCTGATAAACATTACATAATTTCACACTTTCCTGGTGTTCCCAGGCTAACAGATACTACATAATTGTTATCTTGCACCTAGAGGAAACTACATCAGTAAAATAGATTCCACATGTAGATTCTAGTAATTATTCCTTAAGTTAAAACAATAGGCAGGATGCTTCACTCCAGACTTATCGACTCCAAATTCTAACTTCAAATGCGACAGGCATGAAATAATTTCAACTTCAAAGGACAGACCAGAAATGCTTGACTTATCTTTCTTTACAGCAGAGGGCAATGTTGCTACATTGTTTAAAGTTCAACATTTCACAGCATATTCTTTCAATTAAGAAAACAAGTCTGTAGTTCAACATTCATATTTACAAATGATAGAATTATGTATAAAATCCTATCTGGCTAGGCTGGCAGCCTTCATCTATCTTCACCCAATCTTCACAAGTAGTATAACAACACTTGCTATTTCTGATCTGTTTCTTAAGAAAACATGCATATACCTGCAACTGAACTGCCATTTTTTTTTCCCATTACTGTGCCGGAATTATTAGTAAATATGATTCAGTTTTACTAAGCATAAGTTGTCCACCTATATCCTTATCTATTTATTACTCTCTCAGGAAGATGGGGCACCCATGCTGAATCGACCACAATAGTTGTCGAGAGGTCATTCTGAAGGACTTGCCCCTTATATATGCAATACACTGATATCTCATGCAAAATGAATGCCAAAATATACTGAATCGGATGTCTGCTTAATGAATGTCATCAATGCATATGTTTCTAATTATTATTATTATTATTATTATTATTCAGTATAACCCAGCACTGCAGAAAAAATGCAAATGACTATCTAACCCTTCAAGAACCAGCAATCCTTGTTATCTCATGATCTAGCTAGCTTTATGAATTGTAAGCTAAAGATTTGTACAATGCAATTGTAAGATATAATTATTTAATCTATAGCATCATTTGTCATATAATATCACTCACTTCTATCATAGGTCATTGCTGATAATAAATTTTAGATCAGACTCGACCCAGCTAACAAATACTGTAGAAAGCAGAAACCTGATCTCACCACGATGTAGTCAGTTAGTAAAGTGAAGTACAGATATTATTCCAGGATACAGTTCCAAAAGTCACAATTCCAAAAGACTGTCGGTAGCCGTAGTAAAAATGTAAAACTCTTCTTTATTGCAGGTAAAATTGGTAAGCGCTTTCGCGTGGTCACAGCCACGCTTCATCAGACAAATGAAAACCCTACATAAAGCTACTTAAATAATACAATGTTTAAAACCAAGCCCTACATAATTAGGTACTTCAATTGTTATTTAAAGCGGCAATGCTATCAAACAGTCAGAAGCATTACATACATTATAAAAGTTCGTGAAATCTAAAATGTAGCTTACACAAAACTCTTAAAGCAGCTTGTAAGCTAAAGAATGTTTAGCTTTCAAATAAACAGAGAACTTAATGCATGTCATCAGTAGTACTAAATTTAAGCAAATAAGAAGCAATAAAGTCCCTGCTCGTCTAAATTCTAACTAATATGTCATAAAGAGAGACATTTTTACGGTTGCCATCGCAACCGAAAACTTAGTTCGTTTGGCGGGAGCTAGATAAAAGTATCTACAGTGAACTGTACAAAAAACAATTCTGAGTATTCCTACCTGAGGAACAAGTATGAATGCATAGTTATTAAGAGCATTGTTCGTATTTTTAAAAACTCCATTAAAATCAGTTAGATGGTTTCATAAACCTAACTAAACCTTACTGTGAAAGTACAAATAAAAACACGGATGAATCTGTTGCAAAACCACTTAAAGACCAAGTCACATATAGCTTTTGAAGCGTATATAAAGCCAAACAAAAAACAGAAAGTACATATCCTCATAGGTGGAAACCTAAAACAAAATCATCTAAGGTGTGCTAGTATCCTAAGTTGTAAGTGCATCCGATAGGACACGGTAGTTTTATGTGATAAAAAGATGCGTAGTCGTTAGAGCTGCAAAGCTAACTATTATAAAACAGGATCGGAACCTTAAATATAGTGCTGAAGGAGCATAAGACATCTGTAGTGCTTGTATAGGAGAAAAAACATATAAAGAAACCATAGTGAGTTTGGGTGTATATATGTAGATAAATATGCAATTATATATTTATATCAGTACCCATAGTTTAAATAATGTAGTATTATTAATAAAGATATTACCTTAATTAATTAAAACCAGATGCCATATGAAATAGAAATAGAAATGAAAGTAAAAAGTAAAAATTGTACAAATATTATCTCTGGAAGAATTTTTGTAAATACATAAAATGTGAACACATGGAAACATAAGTATCAGATGGATCAGATACAGATGAATAGTCAAGACCATTTATTAATGACTGCTAAAATTCATGTACCTATAGGCTATTAACTTATGTTAAAGCATTTTTTATATGAAATGTTTTTTATTTAAATAAGAAAATTCTTGAAAATTAATTAATGAATACTAAATGAGAAAAATAAATATGAAATAAAATATAAAAATAACAATTGATAAATATTAGTTGTGAAAGTCTCAATATTAATTTGAACTTAGAATATTTTGTGTCAAAATGTGCCTTTTAATTAAAGCTAAAAAATGTAACTGTTTGGATTAAGTTAATTTACTTCCAGAATATATATATATGTCTAATAAGTATATGCATAAAGAAACTGAATTGACTAAAGGTATCAGTTACCCATAAAATATGAAATATAGAATACAATCAAAATAAATAAAATTAATGAATAGGAAATAGTGAATATTAAATACTAAATATTGAACTGATGTTATAACAAACATATTAGATAATGTATCCTATAGAAAAACTTGAGGAAATTTTAGAAGATGTTGAAGAAATTTTTTAAAATTAAAGAACATACATCAAAATTTGATCATGGAGATTAACGTTTTCTATTGTTTAAAATAGGTTTGATGGAAACTGAAGTATTCAATCCAGGGTAACTATGGGCATTAAATTTTAAAATCCATTTTAATTCTGCCAGGGCTAGATTGTTAATATTATCACCGCCCCTGGGATTCAGAGTCACTTTTTCAAGTACCCTGAATAGAAAAGTGTGTTCTTTATATTCCATTACATGTTGTGCTAATGCATTAGTGTCTATTTCTTTCTTTATTTCATACAAATGATCGTAAATGCGATCAGTTAGTCTTCTTTTAGTCAATCCAATATAAAAAGCAGAGCATTTTGTACAAGTTGCTAAATATACCAGGTTTGTGGTCTGGCAAGTAGCTGAAACATTAATATAGTATGTAAAACCTAGTGTAGGATGAGTAAAATTTAAGTCAAAACAAATCGATTTGCACCTGGTACAAGTGCCACAAGAAACTGTCCCCACATTTGGTGTAGATTTCTTAGCAATTAATACAAAGTCTTTACATAGGATTTGTTTTAGATTAGAACAGTTTTTGTACAAAAAAGAAGGATAATTGCCCACCAAGCTAGTTACTGAGATGTCTGTCTGCAGTATGTTCCAATTATTCCGTATAATATTCTCCAAACACTTCACATCACTAGTATACTTTATGATATATGGTATTTTCATAAAATCACTGGCTTTTTTGTAAGTAAAAGAAGTAGGTTTCTTAACCATATGTGGTGTAAATTCTGTGGGATGTGTAGTATTATTTTTAATAGAATTATTTTTAATAGAATTAACAAGCTTAGAGTCATACCCTCTATCCAAAAAGAATTGCTCTAGTAAATCAGATTCTTTTTCCAAAATAATACTATCCTGGCAAAGTCTGGTCAGCCTAGTGAATTGGCTCTTAACTATTCCTGGGAACATATGCCTAGGATGCATGCTACTGTAATGAAGTAGCGTATTAGTCCATGTGGGTTTCCTGAAAATGGAAGATGTAATTTCTCCATGTTCGTTAAGTGTCAGGGAAACATCCAGGAATTCTACCTGTTTCATATAAGCTTCCACTGTAAATTTCAAATAGGTGGTAGTGGTTTCTAAATGTTGTAAAAAATGTTTAAATTTAACAAATAATAAGTAACTATCAAATAGGTTGACAGGTCCTGACAGTCTGGAATGTTTGTCATTTCTTGCCTTCTTGAAGTGATGGCTTATGTATTACCTGAATTTTGATAATTTAGTATAGGCTAGATTAGGCTGCAGTAGTTTTATAGTTTATTTATGATGTTGTTTTACTTAATTTTTAGATGTTTTAGATAGTCAGGTTAATTTTACTGGTAATGGGCTAATTGCAGACTGTGCTTTCTTTTTCTTTTTTTGCACTTTTTGTTGCAATAGAATAAATGTCATTGTGTACATACAGCAAAGTTTTTATATTTTTTATTATTTTTTTTACATAGTAGCAATTAGGAAATTGAGTCTATGCATCAATTTTTCATTCTATTTTGCATTTACTCTTTTTGTTAAACTAAACGTAGATTTCAGTTTAGAATAGTTACTTGTGGTGGGTTAGGGTATTTTGGGTGATGTCAGTGTTGTACAGTGTATGAACTTTTAAGTTTTGGTAAGTAGGTTAGAGATGATGGGTTCAGCGTAATTTTATTAGCTATTATGATGCACCATGGCAGAATATAATCTGATAAGAGTGTAGATGTTATCTCATGCAAAGCAAGCTGATAAAAATAACTGCTCTGTCTACCAGATATTTGTTTTGATCACATACTTTATCTGACATCTACTAAAAGGTGAAATTCGGATACGAGCACACATGTGCAAATATACATTTACACAGCTCTTTACCAGAATTATTTTAACTGCATGAAGATATCAATATACTTGTTCTGCAAAAATTAAATGAGAACAGTTTGGCTGACTCCTGGTTGATACAATTTATGTAAAATGTTGTAAATGAATGAAACATCATGTGGTCAACCATGATTGCCACAGTGCAAATATAAGTAGCGTGCTTAGATCTAGGGACTGAGTAAAGACTGTGGCTTTTTTTTTTAGCTACTATTACTGTTATTGTTTGGTTTATTGTTAGGTCTAGAATTTCATTATTGTTTGGGATATGTTGGGGGCTGAGATATTTTTGGTTTAATTTTGTGGGTTGGGATAAGTAGTATGGCTAGGGTGGGGCAAAGGTTGCAGCTGCCTCAGATGCAAGGTGGTAGAGGATGCAATCAACAGATCCCAATTTCTCTTCAGTCATTACTAGGAAGCAGTTTGCTACATTTGAAAACAAAAGAGACATGTTTTTTTTTTCTTGTACAACTGAAGAAGCACTTTACAAATGCCACAAGCAGTTTGCCACAGATTAAAACAAAGAAAGTATATTTTCTTCACTTCATAACTGAAGACTCACATAATGTGCTCTTGTGAGGCATGAACTGTAGCTACTGCATGCTCTGAACTTTTGCTTTTTTATCACTTCAAGTGGGAAAAACTTTTAGAAGGGGGTGACAGATCAGGGAATGGTCCTGGACACCAGTACAGCTAGCTACTCTGCTGCGTGGGGGTACAATTAGACTTGGGCTTAGGACTAGTATGAATTACAGTCAAGATTAGGGCTAGGAGAAATGTGAGCATTCTGTTAAGTATGTTGTAGGAAGTATGATGGGATTGCTTCCTTAAGAAATACTATGGAAACTTATACGCATTATTTTACATTGTTGATTTTAGCAAGTGTGTTTTTACAGTGCTTGTCTCAACTTTCTGTTTTCTAGCATTTGGATTTGATTATGTCACTTCAAGAGTTGTACTGGCTTGTGAAACACCTATGAAAAAAGTGTTTTGAGAGGCTACTGCCTGAGAAAGGACACATGCACATTTAGGTATCACCTAGATGCTACCTACAGGTATTAAGAAGGTTATTCTAGTGCAGAGCAGAAAGAGGTTGGTACACATACTAAGAGCTGGGATGACATTGAAAAGTGCTGGGTTCTGGTACTAGAATAAATGGATAAAGTACAGTCTGGCAATGGGAAGTTACCCATGTTAAGCAATGTATATATAAATGAAATTGGTTTGGGGTTTAGCCAAGAATGTTGATTCTTTTTCACATAAGGCAATATTTGAGGCCATGAAAAATCAATAGTATAAATGAATATGTTCAAAATAGGAGGAATCCATGGTTCAGTGATAGGAAATCTTATATAAATATCAACAACGGCTCTCAGACATATTCCCAGTAAATAGAGAAGTATCCCAGGAGTCTGTCTTGGAACCTTTTTGAGTTAACGTATTTATGACAATGACAACTTCAGAACAAAGCTGGGCTCAGAAATTTGCATGATGCCAAGTTAGTTGCTAAAGTAACCATATTAAAAAGACCAACAATATGGCAAAAATATATAAATCAACCTTATATAGTGACAGAACAAAATGAAATAAGGTTCAGCAGTATGACATGTAGGTACAATATATCAGAGAACAAAAAGGCAGTGCCCATATTCCACAACTGATAATAGTCTAACAAGTGCTAATACATGTAATAACTTAGGATACTGGTTAATACAACTTTTGACTTTAATACAAATGTAAATGTAATTAATCAAATGTGCTCCTTAACAATCACAGCTATACTAAGGACATTTACAATAGGAATCGAAACAACTGCTACTATTATATGTTGCACTGATTATACCAATTACTTTTGGAGAGATCTCAACATACTGTATCAATACTATAGCACCAGTAAAACACCTATGTTACATTAACATTCCATTATATCTATTATAGGAAAAAAATAAAAGATTTGATGGACCTATAATTGCTTTAATCATGGAAATAACAAGGTTACCATAGCACTGAGGATACAATCCACAATTTTAGAATAAGAAATAATAATTGGTTGACACAAACTGGGTAATTTAAAATTGAATTACTTTCATATTACAGTGTTTAAACTATGGAAGAGACTGCCATTAAACATTAGTGAATCTAAGAATTTTGATCAATTTAACAGAAAAATATGTAGACATTTTTCTGAAAGTTACACACCGCTACTAACCTCTCCACCATTTTACAATATAATGATGACTTCACCCTCACAACCACAACCAAAACCATCCCTGAACTCCTTTCATGCATCCAAGATACTTTTACTTCCATACAGACTTGGCTTACTCACAATCAATTAATATTAAACCCCCCAAAAACGAAACTTTTGTTATTCCTTCCAAAAAACCTTGCCCAACATAAATCCTCCTTCTCCATTACCTCCCTCAACAACACCATTATCAAACCTGAACCACACACAAAATTATTTGGTGTTACTACTGACACCAAACTACAATTCGACATACATATCAGTTTACGCATAAAAAACTCACCAGAAACTGAACCTATTTTACCAAAAATCACAAATTTCTTTCTAACTCCTTTAAACCCACCCTTGCCTCATCTCTCGTCTTACCCAGTCTTCTGTATGCAGTCCTCACTAACCTTCAGTCCTGTCTTCTAGCAAGCTAACAAATAATAAGTAACTATCAAATAGGTTGACAGGTCCTGACAGTCTGGAATGTTTGTCATTTCAATGCAGGAAAAGAGTTTTGAACTAGAAAACAGAATTCAGTTCATTTTTATTGTAGTTTTTAATCACAAATCACTGTACAAAATAATCAAAAATTCAAACATAAAATCAAACACACACAGACACACAGACGCACACACACACACACACACACACACACACACACACACACACACACACACACACACACAAACACACACACATACATACATACATACATATATATATATATATGGAAAAGAGACTATTAAAATGCTAATTTAAGTAATATGGGAGTGGGAATAGCAATGAAGTAAAGTATCATTTTAAATCAGTATTAAAATCACATTTGAAAATTGCATTCCTCAAAATTCCAAGGACTTTTAATATGCCAAATAAAAATGTGTTTATAGAATGAAGCAGAATATATAGTACATAGCTTGCTTTAAATATCACAATCTAAAACAGGAAAACAATCATGACATTGGATAGCTCCATGGTAAAGAGGGCCAAAGCCCTGAGTATGACCCAAATAATACGGGGTTGATTAATGATCTGAGTACTGAATGCTCTAGCCAGGAAGAGAGGAACAAAGCTGTCAATGCCAGCTCACTCCTCCTAAAGGGAGAAAAGAAGGAAGACCTGCTACTACTTTGACATATAGTTGAATATGGGTAACACTGCAGAAATTGCTAACAGTACTCTGTCAGCAAATATATTCAGTGTTGGTACTGGGACTGTCCAGACAGCTGCTACAGGGATGTGGGGGATAGTGTATAAGTTATACACACAATGTCCCTTATGGCAACCTGGATGATTTCTTCTTCCTCAAAGGGGCTCTCATCACCCCCCCGGTGCATGGAGAAAATGGAAGGGCAGACAAGCTCTGACAACATTGGTAGCATATTAGATTGAGTGGACTAATAGGAGCAAGAGAGCCTTGCAATTTAATGGCATATTTGAAGAGAAAGGATACAAATAAACATCACTAATCCTGACCCTGAACAAAAAAATATATATTTGAAACCTGCAAGTTGCTAACTAGGAGGTGCAAAGTATGTCCTATAGAAACAGATTTGTTAATAGTAACTGAAGAAATATATAATGCGGCAACCATCTGAATTTGAAACCCATAACTATGTGACCTTGTGACTGAATGAGCAAAAGAAAACAGACCTACTTATACGAAGTCCAGCATTGCCATTTCCCTGAGTATTCAGTTTTCTCTATGAAGTGCAGTTATCTTGGGATTGGTGTATTTAAGCTTGGAGGGAGTGGGGGTGTGCCCCCTATACTGTGGATGCAAAAGGAATAGTCCCTGAAGAAAACTACTTTAAAGGAGAACAGGGAACACCAAAGGCAGAGGTGTGTCCATATTCATTAAGGATATCCACACCTCCAGGCTAGTTGCTCAGCATAATGCAGCCGAGGTTATCCAAGTGCAACTAACTCTGGGCAAAACTGCAATCCTTGTAGCTTGCTACAGATCAACCACCATGCCCCAGGATTCCCACTCCTCCTTTCTTGATGTACTGGAAAATATTAGGGTTCAACCAAACACCCTAATAATGGGCGATTTCAACTACACCACCATTAACTGGAAAAACTACTCATGTACCTACTCCTTCACTCAACGCTTTCTGGAATTCATAAACTCCAATGCCCTGAATCAACTTATCCACACCCCCACCAGGGGCAACAATATCCTAGATCTAGTCATTAACAACATGAGTGACCGGTGTTCCACACCTGAAGTCAATGCCTCATTGGTCCAATCCAACCATAAGCTAATTACCCTAGATACCCACATCCTGCCCCCACTCCCCATTAAGGAAACCATGGTAAAAAATTGCTCCAAAGCCAACTTTATGCTTTTTAAGACAGAAGTGGTGAACTTCATGACACCCATGCAGATGGACAATACAGTTATGACTACTGAATCCTACACAATTGCACTTTATAAGCACTTACATGAGTGCATGGATCGTGCTATCCCAAACAGAACCAAGGCGCTATCCTCCAAAAAAAGGAAGCCAATCTGGTGGTCCCCTGCCATAAACAAAAGAAAGAAACTGTTGCAAAAGAGAGTAAAATCCCATGAGTGGAGGAGCTCCCTGGTCAGCCTCAGTAAGAAGCTGCGATCCCTGATAAAATCCTCCTAAGCTAGTTACAAAAACAAAATCGCCACTGATTCTAAAGACAACCACAAAGCATTCTATAGCTATGTCATGAATCTCAATGGCTCACTCAGATCTGCTCTGAGTTACAGCACAATGGCACTAAATATACAGACCCAAATGATATTGCAAACATCCTGGCAGATAGGTTCAGTGCTAACTTTACCCCCTCTCACCCCCTAAAGAGCCCATCTCTATACTGGAAGAATCACGGCTGCACAGGTAAAAACCACACTCTCCAAAGCCAAGGACACAGCATCCATGGGACCAGACCTGAAGAAAACATCCCAGGCTGCATTCTACACGAACTACAGAACAATCTGGCACCCCACCTAAGTACCATGTTCAATCATAGCCTCACCTCAGGCTTTGTGCCTGCTGAATGGTGAACAGTGATGGTTATCCCACTCTACAAGGGGGGGAGCCAATACGGACCCTGGGAACTACCACCCCATTAGCCTGACGAGCCTGGTCTGCAAGGCCATGGAATGTATTATCATGGAACTTATAAACAAAGACATTGGTAATCTCCAAACTCTGGACCCCACCCATTTTGGGTTTGTAAAAGGCAGATCATGTCTCCTAAACCTGATAGACTTCTTTGAAGCAGTCACTAAAACCGTTGACAAGGGTAAGGTGGTTCACACAGCCTATCTAGATCTTGCCAAGGTTTTCGACACCATTCCCTACTCTGGAATTATAGATAAACTTACTAAACTAGGTATAAATCCCTATGTCACAAGATGGGTTGTCAACTGGCTCATTGACAGAACCCAGACTGTGAAAGTAGCAGACTCCAAATCCAAAGTCAGACCAGTGACAACTGGAGTACCACAGGGTTCAGTCCTGGGTTCTCTCCTGTTTGGTATCTACTTCTCTGAAGTACAGGCTAACACAGAAGGTCTTTGGCTAATGAAGTTCGCAGATGACTGCAAAGTAGGAGCCATAATCAAAACTTCTAACGATGTGGACATCCTACAAAAGGGCCTCACTGAGACAGATGCCTGGTGCCAAAGCCATGGCCTCAAGCTCAGTGCCAAAAAGTGCATTGTCATCCTCTTTGGTAAAAACTCTGTACCCATGAACTACAACATAGGTGGTAGTATACTTAACACCGAAAGTGTGATAAGAGACCTTGGGACACAGGTGGACAGCAGTCTCTCCTTTAATAATCACATCACCACAGTAGTCAGGAAATCCTTCTACATGGCACACCTCATCACAAAAGGTTTCTCATCCAGAAAAAAAAGGTCATTGTTCCCGTCTACTTATCATTCATTAGACCCATTATAGAGTACAACTCCCCTTTTGGTATGTACCTCACAAGACATCTACAACAACTGGAAAGGCCACAGAAATACCTCACAAAGAGGATTACTGGCCTCAAACAGATGCCCTATGCGGACCATCTCAAAAAACTCCAGCTTTACTCCATTGCATATCGCCTACTCAGAGGTGATCTCTGCCTAACATACAAAGCTATGTCAAACCCAGAGCTGTTGGACATGCTCCACTTAAAGAAATCCCAATCCCTTCGAGCTACATGCTCTAGGGACCTAAACCTTGTCACCACAATAAACAGAACATGCCGGAGGGATAGATTCCTATCCCAGAGACTTCCCATACTCTGGAATAAACTACCTATCTATATCAAACAAAGCTCCTTATTAGCACTCTTCACAAAAAATCTTGATGATTGGATGGGAAATAGGAAACTCACCCCGGGGATCACCTATGTGGCTCTGCTCGACAGTGGCACAGGAAAATAATTTTCTTGTGTGGCAAAAGCCAGGGTACCTTTTTGGCTGGGCTTGTACAGGTCCCAGGGCCGATAGCCTAGTACCTACCTATGAACCTATGAACCAATGAACATACATTTTTCATGGTAATTATTTTCATAGGCTGCATCCAAAACATTGCCCAAATCACTGGTTATGCTCCTGCACTTCCTCTGGCTAAGCTAACTTCCAACCCTGCTCCTGTCTTCTCTTCATTCCTTCCTCCCTTATTTATTTACCAGGAAAGTCCAATTTGGAATGAAACCAATTTTCAGCAGAGACCCAGCAACAAATGCTCCAGACACATGCCTTTGAAATGTGGGAGAAAACCCACATGAATGCAGGGAGGACATGCAGACCCCAAACAGATGGCACCCCAGCCAAGAATCAAACCAGAGAACCTCTTGCTGTGAGGTGACAATGCTTCCACTACACCACTGTGCCATCTTATTCCTCTTAGTAATATTACTCATCCATCTGACTCACATTACTTAAAAAAAAAAATATATATATATATATATTGAGATACAGGAAGATTGCTAAAGTACATAACAAATATAGAAGACTAAATGAAAAACTGATGTCTACAGGATATTTTTACACACACACGTGTGTGTGTTTGTGTGTGTGTGTGTGTGTGTGTGTGTGTGTGTGTGTGTGTGTGTGTGTGTTTACATACATATACACACACATTGCAATTATATCTGTATTATGTTCTCTGGTCATCAGTGTTATGATGTACTTGTCATAACCACTGCTTCTATATTTGTTTTATGTTCTAGAACATACAGTTCCAAAGAATAAAGTTTATCCTAATTAAAGTGAGTTAAAATAAAAGTTTGCTGTTTCTCACTTCAGCAATTAATATAATGGATGAAACTGCACCAGAAAATAACTTGTCTAAAGTTTAAGTGGTAAAAAAATCTAATTTACATATTCTGAGCAATGAAGCACATCAAGTAAATGTAAAATGGCAGTGCTGTTTCAATAAAATATTCAGTACCAGTAAGTCAGATGTGGGGACAACTGAAGCCATCCTGTCATTATAACATGGTAAGAAGTACACATTAATTAAACTATGTTTCTGGTTGTTCAAGTTCTGACAGTGTATGTCATGATGTACTTCTTCACTAAAAGGATTCAGTCTCCTAATTACCAAGTGAATACCATTTGAAAAAAAATAAATAAAAATGAAAGAAGGGAGGTATGAGCTTTCTTCACAATTGCATAACAATGCTTCATGTTTAAAGCTGTGCTTTTTGAATGATGGGCGAGTATCTGAAGTGGCAGTATGACAAGGGAAAGGAAAATCAATTCATTCCACATGCACACAAATGATGTTTATTTACATATATAGACAGATAGTTGGATATATAAACATTCCATACAGTCGGACATTCATAATATTGAATGTTTTTAATATCGGCAGACGTGATTGAATGGTCACATGATCACTTCTGCCAACATTACTTTTGGGTGTCCACGGAATAATTTGGAGAGGGAATTTGCCCTTTCCCTGCCGTTGCGCTATGCCAGAGTTGGTATACATAAATATACATAAGCAGTTGGGCTATGGGGGATTGACATTTTGCTGTTCACTTTTGTGGTACTTGGATGTTTTGAAATGCATTTATATATTTATCTATATATGTCTATATCGGTATATACATACATATATATATATATATATATATATATATATATATATATATATATATATATATATAGTACATATTATAGCAACCAGATTTGGAACTCACTGTCATTGCTAAACTTACAGGAAGACTACTTCATGTTACAGTGAAACGGAGTGAGTCAAAATTTCCTTTTTTTATCATATTACTTGTGAAACAATACGATAATACATTTAAGTACCCAAATTTTTACTGATGAAGTTCTCTGGCTATGGAAGGAGTATTACGAAAATGTAGCAGGTATCTGTCACGTAACATCACTTAACGCAGATATGCCTAATTAACATTTCATTACTTAATTTCTGACTTAGAAACCTTAAAACATAAAGCCTGCATCTGTTGTGGCTGAAAGTCGCATAACTTAATGTTGAAAATAAGCATATAATTTCATTGGCATTTGTGTTGTCATAAAATACTTTGTTCAGTTAGAAGTGCATACTGTTTCATTACAGCTGGAAACATTTGTGGAGAAAAGGAAAATGGGACAGGAATTGTTTCTTTGAAAAGACTCTTCAGAAACAGTTTTTTTCAGGGTGATAATTACGTGAGTGTGGAAGAATGTGGGTTTATCTGATAAGCGATTCATTCTTTCTTCTTCCTTGCTGTTTCCCCTTTGCATTACATTACGGCACTACAGAGCTAACCAAAAAGTACAAATTGCCTGTTATTCCTGTTCCTCTTGCAGAAACCACATGACAGAATAATGATTTGCAGACCCCTTTCCACTATAATGTAAAGTAGTTTCTCAAACATATCAGCAGTTACACCAGGCTGAAATCTGTTGCGATAATAAGTACGTGCCTATATACATATATATATATATATTACACACACACACACACACACACACACACACACACATGCACTCGCAAACACTGTAATGGGTTCCATGTCATATAGTTGAAGGTAGCTTTGAATGAAAGAAAAAACAGTAGGTTAAAATGAGCGAATGCGCTTTTGACTGAAAGTACTTTTGACTGAAACATCACTTCAGTGAAAGCATTCTACACAGTATAAATACAATGAAGAGCTTTTTTCTTCATTTAAAACTGCATTCATTAAGAAGAAAATTATAGAATTGCAATGACAACTTTACACGTAAGCAACTCCCCATAATGTAAAAGTACAAACTAGCTACCTCACATAACTAAACATTCCTCACAAATATATCTAAATCCTATTTTTATGTAGAGGTTCTGCCCCAACTCCCCAAAACATTTATATACTCACTAACTCAATAGTCACACAATTGTGAACAAAGGCTGCAACTCAACTATACCTTAATTTTTCATACGTTAACCAGTGACAATTTTTGCCACAAAATCTGCATTCAGAATTAACATTTCAGCAATGTGAAACAGTTTAAGTTTTTAGGTTAGCTTTGGTGGACCCCCTCACAAATGATTTGTTCATTAGTTTCTTCAAAATAAAATGCTCATTTCATCTGTATTGGGCTGAGCTTCAGCTCATTGCAGTGTCGTTCTTAGCATTGCAACTGCTTGAGCTGTAGTGGAAGTCTCGGTTTTGCCCCACAGTGCATCTGGAGAAACATCGTGTTGCTGCTTATTCTGACATATGGGAGTATCAGTCACTAAGTAGACAATAATTGCATCACTCTGGCACTATAATCCTGGGCAGCAGAATTACACTTCATCCACACAAGAATTGCTTCCTCCTCGAGAGTGCAGTTATGCAGAGAATAGCATGCAGTGGTGCTCTACCATCTCTTACAGACCAAGTATTTTCACATTTAATTGAATCGCAGCATTATAAGTTCATACAGAAACATAACTATTGTGATCCAGAGGGGGTGTCTGCCTGGGGCACAAATTGTCAAGGGGTATAATCAGCAGTGATGAAGATATGCCAACTAGCCACAATCAAAGTGCCAGCATGCATTTCGTCTGCCACCGCTGAAAGCCACAGCTGCAGAAATGAATGCATGTAGTAGTTTAACTATAATTCAGTGCTCCATCCTACATGTCAGAAGTTTATAAGACCTTTTCTTTAGTTCTCAAATCTGCATTGAATGGTACACCTGTGGGGAAACTAGCTGTGGTGCCAAATGACCTAGCTACAAATCTGAGTGGATGCTCTTTGTGGTTAATATCAAAGAAGTACATTTTAGAAGTTGATATATCATAAAAGCAGCCCACTAGCAGACCACTAATAAAGTCACCTTGGAAACATTCAGGAAGTTCATTGCAGTATTACAGGTAAGGAGGTTAAAGAATATGTCAATATGTAAACCCTTGATTGCTTACAAATAATAAAGCTTAATATACTGGAAGTCAAGACTTATAGAGTAAAAGAGTCCCTAAGCTGGTTTGGGGGGCGGGGGGGCTAGAACACATAGAAAACATTGTGTCATACAAATATTATGAAAACACCTTGCTGAGATCTGGATGCAAATGTAAGATTTAATAAAAACTTTATAAGTCAACAGTGTTCGTTGAGAAGTAATGGGTTATAACAATGATTCACTGAGATCCTTGGTTTTGTGAAAAATATCAGTATTTATTAAAAGTCCTAAAAACCCTATTCAGCTATGATATTAGCTCTAGCAAGCAGTATAAAGTAATGCACATATACAAGCCATAACGTTCCAGAAGTACAGGTGGGTCTGTCACTTCAAAAAAAAGGGTGCAGGTGGGCTTATCACTTTGAAAAAGAAGAACTGTGTGTGTTTTGTGCTGCTTTTTCTGTTACTTGTTTGGAAATGCAAAATGTTATATGTTTAGTATTTGAGACAGTAATTGTACATTAGTATTGTGTGATTCAATGTGCAGCAGTAAACAAAATGGTAAATAAGGTTTTAGAAGAGGTAGAAGAACACACATTTCAAGGTTTATGATGCACAAAAAGTAGTCAATAAGCAACCATCACAATCTAACACATGTAAGCATGTCTTTTGTGCTTGTGTATCTATGTGCGTATATGCGTATGTGTGTATATGTCTGTCTGTCTTTGTGTGTGTGTGTGTGTGTGTGTGTGTGTGTGTGTGTGTGTGTGTGTGTGTGTGTGTGTGTGTGTGTGTGTGTGTGTGTGTCTGTCTGTCAGTCTATCATCTGTAGACGCCTTGTTTGCAATTCATGATAATTTTTGTACTGTAAATGGTGAGAACAAATTTTAATAAAGTTTCAACTACAGATTACACACTTAGTCCCTAATCTTACAAGGCCAGATATTTATTTATTTTTACATCTGTTGACTGGATGAGTACAGTGGTCTGAAGACTTGTTTCACACATACCAGTTTCTCACATATTCCATTTATGTATTTGTTTTCCATTTATCTATATAAATATTTATTATTATGTTAAACTAGTGCTCCCTTTTACTTTAGGTGGTCTTTGTTAAGTGGCTAACTTTCTGTTGAACATGTCTTTAGGAAGTTTGCTAACGTTTTCATGAATGTTATATTTCATTGGGACCTTTGGAATCTAGTTGTGTGGTAAATTTGAAGGTTTCCTTCTTGAAGTGATGGCTTATGTATTACCTGAATTTTGATAATTTAGTATAGGCTAGATTAGGCTGCAGTAGTTTTATAGTTTATTTATGATGTTGTTTTACTTAATTTTTAGATGTTTTAGATAGTCAGGTTAATTTTACTGGCAATGGGCTAATTGCAGACTGTGCTTTCTTTTTCTTTTTTTGCACTTTTTGTTGCAATAGAATAAATTTTATTTTGTACATACAGCAAAGTTTTTTATATTTTTTATGTTTTTTTTTTACATAGTAGCAATTAGGAAATGGAGTCTATGCATCAATTTTTCATTCTATTTTGCATTTGCTCTTTTTGTTAAACTAAACGTAGATTTCAGTTTAGAATAGTTGCTTGTGGTGGGTTAGGGTATTTTGGGTGATGTCAGTGTTGTACAGTGTATGAACTTTTAAGTTTTGGTAAGTAGGTTAGAGATGATGGCTTCAGCGGAATTTTATTAGCTATTATGATGCACCATTGCAGAATATAATCTGATAAGAGTGTAGATGTTTAATCTCATGCAAAGCAAACTGATAAAAATAACTGCTCTGTGTACCAGATATTTGTTTTAATCACATACTTTATCTGACATCTACTAAAAGGTGAAATTCGGATACGAGCACACATGTGCAAATATACATTTACACAGCTCTTTATCAGAATTACTTTAACTACATGAAGAGATCAAGATACTTGTTCTGCAAAAATTAATTGAGAACAGTTTGGCTGACTCCTGGTTGATACAATTTATGTAAAATGTTGTAACTGAATGAAACGTCATGTGGTCAACCATGATTGCCACAGTGCAAATATAAGTAGCGTGCTTAGATCTAGGGACTGAGTAAAGACTGTGGCTTTTGTTTTAGCTACTATTACTGTTATTGTTTGGTTTATTGTTAGGTCTAGAATTTAATTATTGTTTGGGATATGTTGGGGGCTGAGATATTTTTGGTTTAATTTTGTGGGTTGGGATAAGTAGTATGGCTAGGGTGGGGCAAAGGTTGCAGCTGCCTCAGATGCAAGGTAGTAGAGGATGCAATCAACAGATCCCAGTTTTTCTTCAGTCATTACTAGGAAGCAGTTTGCTACATTTGAAAACAAAAGAGACATGTTTTTTTTTTCTTGTACAACTGAAGAAGCACTTTACAAATGTCACAAGCAGTTTGCCACAGATTAAAACAAAGAAAGTATGTTTTCTTCACTTCATAACTGAAGACTCACATAATGTGCTCTCGTGAGGCATGAACTGCAGCTACTACATGCTCTGAACTTTTGCTTTTTTATCACTTCAAGTGGGAAAAACTTTTAGAAGGGGGTGACAGATCAGGGAATGGTCCTGGACACCAGTACAGCTAGCTACTCTGCTGCATGGGGGTACAATTAGACTTGGGCTTAGGACTAGTATGAATTACAGTCAGGATTAGAGCTAGGAGAAATGTGAGCATTCTGTTAAGTATGTTGTAGGAAGTATGATGGGGTTGCTTCCTTAAGAAATACTATGGAAACTTATATGCATTATTTTACATTGTTGATTTTAGCAAGTGTGTTTTTACAGTGCTTGTCTCAACTTTCTGTTTTCTAGCATTTGGATTTGATTATGTCACGTCAAGAGTTGTACTGGCTTGTGAAACACCTATGAAAAAAAGTCTTTTGAAAGGCTACTGCCTGAGAAAGGACACATGCACATTTAGGTATCACCTAGATGATACCTACAGGTATTAAGAAGGTTATTCTAGTGCACAGCAGAAAGAGGTTGGTACACATACTAAGAGCTGGGATGACATTGAAAAGTGCTGGGCTCTGGTACTAGAATAGATGGATAAAGTACAGTCTGGAAATGGGAAGTTACCCATGTTAAGCAATGTATATATAAATGAAATCAGGCTGGGGTTTAGCCAAGAATGGTGATTCTTTTCCACATAAGGCAATATTTGAGGCCATGACAAATTAATAGTATAAATGAATATGTTCAAAATAGGAGGAATCCATGGTTCAGTGATAGGAAATCTTATATAAATATCAACAACGGCTCTCAGACATATTCCCAGTAAATAGAGAAGTATCCCAGGAGTCTGTCTTGGAACCTTTTTGAGTTAACGTATTTATGACAATGACAACTTCAGAACAAAGCTGGGCTCAGAAATTTGCATGATGCCAAGTTAGTTGCTAAAGTAACCATATTAAAAAGACCAACAATATGGCAAAAATATATAAATCAACCTTATATAGTGACAGAACAAAATGAAATAAGGTTCAGCAGTATGACATGTAGGTACAATATATCAGAGAACAAAAAGGCAGTGCCCATATTCCACAACTGATAATAGTCTAACAAGTGCTAATACATGTAATAACTTAGGATACTGGTTAATACAACTTTTGACTTTAATACAAATGTAAATGTAATTAATCAAATGTGCTCCTTAACAATCACAGCTATACTAAGGACATTTACAATAGGAATCGAAACAACTGCTACTATTATATGTTGCACTGATTATACCAATTACTTTTGGAGAGATCTCAACATACTGTATCAATACTATAGCACCAGTAAAACACCTATGTTACATTAACATTCCATTATATCTATTATAGGAAAAAAATAAAAGATTTGATGGACCTATAATTGCTTTAATCATGAAAATAACAAGGGTAACCATAGCACTGAGGATACAATCCACAATTTTAGAATAAGAAATAATAAATGGTTGACACAAACTGGGTAATTTAAAATTGAATTACTTTCATATTATGGTGTTTAAACTATGGAAGAGACTGCCATTAAACATCGGTGAATCTAAGAATTTCGATCAATTTACCAGAAAAATATGTAGACATTTTTCTGAAAGTTACACACCGCTACTAACCTCTCCACCATTTTACAATATAATGATGACTTCACCCTCACAACCACAACCAAAACCATCCCTGAACTCCTTTCATGCATCCAAGATACTTTTACTTCCATACAGACTTGGCTCACTCACAATCAATTAATATTAAACCCCCCAAAAAACTAAACTTTTGTTATTTCTTCCAAAAAATCTTGCCCAACATAAATCCTCCTTCTCCATTACGTCCCTCAACAACACCATTATCAAACCTGAACCACACACAAAATTATTTGGTGTTACTACCGACAACGAACTACAATTCGACATACATATCAGTTTACGCATAAAAAACTCACCAGAAACTGAACCTATTATACCAAAAATCACAAATTTCTTTCTAACTCCTTTAAACCCACCCTTGTCTCATCTCTCGTCTTACCCAGTCTTTTGTATGCAGCCCCTGTCCTCACTAACCTTCAGTCCTCTCTTCTCAGCAAACTAGAACAACCCTACAAAAAATAGTTAAATGTGCTGTTAACCTCTCCTATAAATCCCATCACTGTTTTGCCCTTAAATCTTTGCAATGACCTGAATTCCCAAATCAACTTCTAACATAACTGCTTATAATATACTCAGTTCTTTACAAACCAACATCCTACATCCTGGCCCTCTATCTCTAACATTGTATCACAATATTACTCTCAACATCAACTCCACTCATCAGATAAACATCTGTTACATATATACAAACCATCTAAAAACATTGCATGTCTTTATGTAAATACTCACTTGCTCCTGGATCTCCCTTCCTTACGATATAAAAAGTATCCCCCATAAATCACAATTCAAACTAGCACTCAAGTACTACCTACAGAACACCTGGTCCTGCCCCTGTCTAGCTCCAGCCTGATTCCTAAAACCTCTTCCTTTTATCCACCATATTTTCTCTTTCATCTGTTCTTACCCCTCTCCCATGGAAAACTCCTCCAGCTCCCTCTACGCTTAAATAACTTCTTTGTTTTTCTTCTAGCTTCTTCACCATCATGCTGATACTGTAAATTATGTCATTTTTACAAATAAACTGTATAAAACAATTCAATTGTGTTTTTATCTTTTGTTGTATAAACTATTGTTGAGATGTAATTTCTTTTTTGTATGACTATAATTTGTAATTGGAGCTTTTCTCCTTGGGTCTCCATTGAAAATGGGCCATTGGCTCAGTTGGACCAACCCGGTTAACAAATGACAATAAATAAAATAAATAAGTTGCTTTGATGGTAAAAAACTTTTATGAAATGGGATCATATATGACCCACGACAAGGTCCTGAGGTTAAGTAAACTCTGAAATGTTAAACATTAAATCAATTCTAGAGAGTAGAGTAATGCACAGATGCAGGAAGCCAGTCAATGGAGAAAGCAGAAATGACATGCATTGTCAGGGGAGAAAGGGATGGACATGAAAATAGTTTTGTGAAGCAGCTGCATCTCTTTGGATGTAGTTTATAGAATTATAGACTGTTACTAGAGGCCATACCTATCTGTGTGATGAGCATGTTTTCTTTCAGGTAGTCCTCGGTACAATCCAGCATTTTAACATTAGGCAGATATCCAAGTGATCGTGGCCTTTGTTCTGGAAAATATATGCTTTGATCCTTATTTAAGAATCAGTCATTCATGGTACAGAGATCCTGTCTGGGCCTAGAGCTAAGAAGACGACTGGCAGACTAAGTGTAGAAGTGCTGCATCATCTAGGTGTAGCTGAGCTCTCAGGTTAATCTTTTTTTGGGGGGGGCATTATTGATAAATAATTTGAATACAGATGGTTGCATTATAGAGCCATAAGCTCTTCAGCTTGGTAGTGTAGTTAGAGAATATGGCATTTTCTCAACAACAATTTTGTAAGAACCGATATCAAACAGCAATTACCTGTTTTAAGGAAGTATTAACAAGTCAGCAACTACAAAGTTAGTTTAAAAGGGACTGTAAGACAGGGTTAAAAGCTTTGAAAAGATCAAGAAAGAATCTGTCAGTAATGTAGTCAGATTCTGTAGCTTTGTATGTGGAATTGGTAACAGAAGGGTTCATAGGATTAGAGGATATACAAAACAAGTGAGTCATGTAACCAGTTATGACATGCCAGTATCCACTTTCAGAATAAAACCTCCTCCCTTGAGAAAGAGGAGGCTAGTAAAGCTGTTGGTGAATTTATGAATGCCCATCTAATCATTCAGTTCCTGTTTGAAGGAATGTAGTGTATCACACTGCTTAATTTGCAGTGGGAATCTATTGCAGATGTGCAGAAAGTGACGTGTTATAAATCTATCTCTCCAAGTTGTTTTATTTATCTGCTTGTGAAGATTTAGAGCCTTTATTTTTTATTTCTGGGACAACTTTATTTGGGAGCATACAAAAGATTTTAGACTACTACTGTGTCCTTTACATTTCAAAAGTCAAGGCATGCATCTCCCCATGGAAATCTATAAGACACTGAATAAATGGACACTGATTCCAGACTTTTTTTAGGTTTTTAAGCCATTGATGTTCTTAGTCTGGTGTCTCTAATATCTTTCTAGTTGTTTGTTAAGTCGAGTGAAGTACATCCCTTAAAGGGGCATTATATTCAATAACTGGCCTAATCAATGGTAACTATAATGAGAGAATGACCTTTTTGGCTCTGGAAGGTATTTCTTTAGTGATCACCTGCTCTAAGTAGAAGAACTTTCTGACTAATATTAACATGTGATAATCAAAGCATAGGATATTATCAACCCAAGTGCGAAGGCCTCTAACAACATATTCATTATGGAATGGAGTACTGTGTATGTTGTACCAAAGGAAGGGGATGGTTTACCAAATGCAACTACATTACACTTATTTAGTATTTAATTTAAGCACGTGATTGGCAGAATGGGTGTTTACATGTGTAAGATCTTGTTGTGGGGTATAGGTGTCAGGAAGTGAGTGGACAATGATTCCCAATTACAGTCATCTGCAAACTTGCTTAGCCAGTGGTCTTGGTCTGTGGTCTGGAGAATGAAAAAGTTAATGTCAAACAAAAAGGGTCCCAGCCCAGCGTACTGTGGAATACCACTAGTTACCTTCATATTCATTAATGAAGCAATGTATCAGTTCTTTCATTTATTCAATTTCCTATCCATCTTAACAAAGAGTGATCTATTTGTGATGCTGTGATGCATTTAGCTTATTAACTCTGCTGGCATGGGATATATCAAAGGCCTTGGCAGATCAAGGGATGATGTGTGTACAGCATGGCTACTATCAACAGCTTGCAATAGTCTTTCAAAGAAGTTAACCAGATTCATTAGACACGTCTACCCTTAATAAAGCCAAACTGCTGTAAATATAGCCTAATAAGGTTTTTAATGCTCTAGTTAACCAAGTCATTTATAATATGTTCCATGGCTTTGCATATGCGACTCAACAGGCTGATGTGTCTGTAATGCCCAAGGACAGCAGTGGTGTCACCTTGTGGAGTGGTTTCACCACTGTTCTACACCAAATTCCTGGGAAGATTCCAAGAAGTTTAGGAAATGGCTCTACCAGGTCTTTCTTGGTGCTGTTTATTAAACAATCTGGTATATTATCAGGTCTCATGGATAAAGTATTTTGCCTTTGAGAGCATGTTTTGTAAATAATTTTACTGATTATGAATGGGGAGGTCTGAGGTCTTCAGTGATACGTGCACTTTGAATAGTCATTTCTGGGGTGAACTTGACAATATTAAGTGGGTCAAAGTAAGTGGTGCTATCTTGAATAAGTTCTGAACAATGTTGTTGTTGTCTTTTGGCTTTTCCTGGTTAGGGGTCACCACAGCGGAACTTCGGTCCGCTAATGATTGGCAGTAGATTTTCTCGAACGCCGAGGTGCCAGCTCGATGTCCAACCTTCAATAAAGGCATGCCCTTTTTTATGCATGTCCTTCAAACGCCCACCCAACTGCAGGGAGGACATGCAGACTCCACACAGAAGGCACTCCCTGCACTCCAGCTGACAATCGAATGGGAGAACCTCTTGCTGTGAGGCAACAATGCTACCGCTGCACCACTGCAGAAGTCTGAATAAGTTCTGAACAATGCTGGATGTTATTTCTTGCTTTCATTTTTCTTAAGAATTTTTTTTTATTAATTTAACATATGTATAATATACACACAGAAAGGAAGAAATTCAGCATCACATACTATTATAAAAACTTAGAAATACATTGAATCAACAATGTAATCTCATACAATGAACACATTAAGAGTCTTGGTATTTCAACAGCAACATTTTAAGGCTATCCCAAGCACTAATAGTCTTTGTGTGATTTATAGAACTTATTCTGATCACTTCTTTTTCAGTTTTACATAATAGTGTTGTTAAATTTAAAACTTCTTTGCATGCAAAAACTGAATTACATTTCCTGTACCCCTTTGGTAAAAACTCCGTATCCATGAACTACCACATAGGTAGCAATCTATTTAACACCGAATGTGTGATAGCAGACCTTGGGACCCAGGTGGACAGTAGTCTCTCCTTTGATAGTCACATCACCACAGTAGTCAGGAAGTCCTTCTACATGGCACAGCTCATCATAAAAGGGTTCTCCTCCCAGAAAAATGAGGTCGTTGTTCCCCTATACTTGACACTCATTAGACCCATTATAGAGTACAACGCCCCTTTTGGAATGTACCTCACAAGACATCTGCAGCAGCTGGGAAGGCCACAGAAGTACCTCACAAAGAGGATTACTGGCCTCAAACAAATGCCCTACACTGACCGCCTCAAAAAACTCCAGCTTTACTCCGTAGCATATCACCTACTCCGAGGTGATCTCTGCCTAACATATAAAGCTATGTCAAACCCAGAGCTGTTGGACATGCTCCACCTAAGGAAATCCCAATCCTTCTGAGCTACACATTCTAGGAACCTAAACCTTGTCACCACAATAAACAGGACATGCTGGAGGGATAGATTCCTGTCCCAGAGACTTCCCATACTCTGGAAAAGGTTACCCATCTATGTCAAGCAAAGTTCTTCATTAGCACTCTTCAAGAAAAATCTTGATGAGTGGATGGAAAATAGGAAATACACCCCGGGGAACACTTCTGTGTCTCTGCTTGACAGTGGCACAGGAAAATAACTTTCTTGGGTGGTGTAAGCCAGGGAACATTGTTGGCTAGGCTTACGTAGGCCCTTGGGCTGAGATACTAGTACCTACCTATGAACCTATGAACCTATATTTGTAATACCTTTTCTACCTCCTGCCAGGAGACTCCAGAACATTTTTTTTGTTTGGCTTTTACAGATAAAGGAAGTGTAACATTCATAAGTAATATTGATCTAGTTAAAGAACAATTATCAGACCATAAGCCCCTCAAAAACATACTTATCCCTTCCAAATATATATTACATGTTTCACAATCTATAAACCCATGAGTCCAGTTAGCTTTTACTTCTTTACGACATATTCAACAAACTGAAGAAGCCACTTTACTAAACTTAGAGATTTTATAGGGAGTGAAAAATATTCTATGCATACATTTCCACATAAAGTTTTTCCCATATAAACTTGAAGATGTTTGACTAACTGATTTAAGTAATAAAGTTTTATTCTTACCATGCACTGAATCACTCAATCCACTACTATCTAAAAAGTTCTAGAGTTTTGCATCAAAATTATTATAACTTTGAAGATCTTCCTTTGTGGGTCAATTTACCTTCGATGAGAACATTCATATATTAACTTAATTAGGGGATAGTGTTCTGTTCCTCTTCACTCATATTATCTACAAATTCATTTAATTTTTTACTGATAAATAATATTAAATGGCTAATAGATTCATTCAACTTTCATTAAATGTTCTAGTGACTTAGCTTTTCCTTTTTCAAAGCAATTATGCCATAACACTAATCCATTCCTTTTTAATAAATTCATTTTAACATTGTCCTGAGTTTCTTTAAATCTTGAGGTGTGTGCAATGGGGCAAACACAAACATTTCCATTTTGATATTAATGGAGTTTTAAAAACATATTTCTTCCTTTCCTAATGTAACTAAAGAAATATGGTATGGAGTCAGGTTCATTTTATCGGTAATGGTCTATTTGCAATCTGAGATTTCTTTCTTTTTTTTTTTGCAGTTTTTGTTGTAATAGAATGAATTTTGTTTTGTATGCACAGCAATGTTTTTTTTTTATATTTTTATTACTTTTTTACATAGTAGCAATTAGGAAATGGAGTCCATGTATCATTTTTTTTCATTCTGTTTTGCATTTACTCTTTTTGTTAAACTAAGTGTATATTTCAGTTTAGAATAGTTACTTTTGGTGGGTTAGCGTATTTTGGGTGATGTCAGTGTTGTACAGTGTATGAACTTTTAAGTTTTAATAAATAGGTTAGATATGATGGCTTTAGCAGAATTTTATTAGCTATTATGATGCACCATGGCAGAATATAATCTGATAAGAGAGTAGATAATGTTTAATCTCATGCAAAGCGAACTGATATAAGTAACTGCTCTGTGTACCAGATGTTTGTTTTGATCAAATATTTTATCTGACATCTACTAAAAGGTGAAATTCGGATATGAGCACAGATGTACAAATGTACATTTACACAGCTGTTTACCAGAGAGAATTATTTTAAGCTGCATAAAGAGATCAAGATATTTGTTCTGATCAAATTGATTGAGAACAGTCTGGCTGACTCCTGGTCGATACAAGTAATGTAAAATGTTGTTACTGAATGAAATATCGTTTGGTCAAACATGATTGCTGCAGTGCAAATATAAGTCAGCATGCTTAGCTCTAAAGACTGAGTTAAGAATGTGGCTTTCATTTTGGTTACCATTACTGTTATAGTTTGGTTTAGTTTTATGGATAAAATTTGATTATTGTTTGAGATAGGTTGGAGGCTGAGATATTTTTGGTTTCATTTTGTGGGTTGGGATAAGTAGTGTGGCTAGGGTGGGGCAAAGGGTGCAGCTGCTTCAGATGCAAAGTGGTTGGGGATGCAATCAGCAGATCCCAATTTGTCTTCAGTTGTCACTAGCAAGTAGTTTGCTACATTTGAATACAAAAGAGATATGTTTTTTTTCTTTTACAACTGAAGAAGCACTTTACAAATGGCACAAGCAGTTTGCTACAGATTAAAACAGAAGTATGTCTTTTCCCTTTACAACTGAAGAACCATGTGACATGCTCTGTGTGTAGCATGAACTGTAGCTACTGCATGCTCCAAACTTTTGTTTTTCTCACTTCAAGTGGGAAAAATGTTTAGAAGGGGTAACAGATCAGGGAATGGTCCTGGACACCAGTACAGCTAGCTACTCTGCTGCGTGGGGGTACAATTAGACTTGGGCTTGGGACTAGAATGGATTACAGTCAGGATAAGTGCTAGGAGAAATGTGAGCATTCTGTTAAGTATGTTGTAGGAAGTATGATGGGGTTGCTTATCATAAGAAATACTATGGAAACTTATATGCATTATTTTACATTGTTGATTTTTAGCAAGTGTGTTTTTACAGTGCTTTTCTCAACTATCTGTTTTCTAGTATTTGGATTTTATTATGTCACTTCAAGAGTTGTATTGGTTTGTGAAACACCTATGAAAAAGAGTTTTGAGAGGCTACTGCTTTTGAAAGGACACATGCACATTTAGGTATCACCTAGATGATACCTACAGATATTATAGCAATAACCCACGCCTGGGTGTGGGTAATGCTAAATTTACCCACGGTTGGCGTGGTTTGGTCCCGAGGCGGCCGAGGACCAAACAAAGCCAACCGTGGGTAAATTTAGCATTACCCACACCCAGAAGTGGGTTATTGCTATTATACCATGACATTATTTAAGAAAAGAAACTATTACTTTTCTTAAATAATGGCATAGTATAATGCCTGTTTACTGCCCTTCCGCAGATGTCTTGGCATCCGCGGCAGTTCTGATGTACTGCGCCTGCGCAGTACATCAGAGTTGAGCAAAAGCAACGGAGAAAGCAAGATCTCCGTTGCTTTTTAGTGTCTCGCTATGTTAAATGAGTTTAACATAGCGAGACAGTTTTAAAATAAGCAACGGACATCTCCGTTGCTTATTTTAAACTGTCTCGCTATGTTAAACTCATTTAACATAGCGAACTCAAAAAGCAACGGAGATCTTGCTTTCTCCGTTAACACTGCCTCGCTATGTTAAATGGGTTTAACATGGCGAGACAGCTTTAAAATAAGCAACGGAGATCTCCGTTGCTTATTTTAAAGCTGTCTCGCTATGTTAAACCCATTTAACATAGCGAGACAGTGTTTAAAGAGTTATACTAATGGAAAAAAGTCCGGGCGACCGGACCTTTTTCCATTAGTATAACTCGATTTACAACGGGCACGCTGGCCAATCAGCGTGCACATTTTGGGGGGATCATGGTATAATATGAATGTTATTCTAGTGCACAGCAGAAAGAAGTTTGTATACATACTAAGAGCTGTGAGGACATTGAAAAGTGCTGGGCTCTGGTACTAGAATAGATGGATAAAGTACACTCTAATGGGAAGTTACCCATGTTAAGCAATGTATATATAAATTAAATCAGGCTGGGATTTAGCCAAGACTTTTGATTATTTTCTACATAAGGCAATATTTGAGGCCATGAAAATTAATATTATAAACGAATATGTTCAAAATAGGATGAGTCAATGGTTCAGTGATAGGAAATCTTGTGTAAATATTAACAACGGGTCTCAGAAATATTCCCAGTAAGTAGAGAAGTATCCCAGGAGTCTGCCCTGGAAATTTTTTGAGTTAATGTATTTATGACAATGACAACTTCAGAACAAAGTTGGGCTCAGAAATTTGCATGATGCAAAGTTAGCTGCCAGACTAACCATATTAAAAGACCAACAATATTGCAAAAATATACAGCTCAACCTTATATAGTGACAGAACAAAATGAAATAAGGTTCAGCAGTGTGAAATGTAGGTACTATATCTCAGACAACAAAAAGGCAGTGCCCATATTCCATAACTGATGACATTCTAACAAGTGCTAATAAATGTAAGGACTTGGGATACTGGTTAATACAAATTTTGACTGTAATATAAATATAAATGTAATTAATCAAATGTGCTCCTTAATAATCACAACTATGCAAAGGACATTTACAATAGGACTAGAAACAGCTGCCACTATTATATGTCACATTGATTACGTCAACTACTTTTGGAGAGATCTCAGCATACTGTATCAATACTATAGCACCAGTAAAACACCTGTTACATTAGCATTCCATTATATCTATTATAGGAAAAAATAAAAGATTTGATGGATCTATAATTGCTTTAATCATGAATAATGAGGGCAACCATAGCATTGAGGATGCAATCCACAATTTCAGAACAAGAAATAATAATGTGTTGACACAAACTGGGTAATTTAAAATTGAATTACTATCATATAGGGTGTTTAAACTATGGAAGAGACTGCCATTAAACATCAGTGAATCTAAGAATTTAGATCAGTTTAAGAGAAAAATATATAAGCATTTTTCTGAAAGCTGCGTTGATGGTAAGAACTTCTATGAAATGGGATCATACAGTATATGACCCACGACAAGGTCCTGAGGTTAACTAAACTCTGAAAAGTTAAACATTAAATCAACTCTGGAGAGTAGAGTAATGCACAGATGCAGGAAGCCAGTCTACTCAATGGAGAAAGCAGCAATGACATGCATTGTCAGGGGAGAAAGGGATGGACATGAAAATAGTTTCGGGAAGCAGCTGCTTTTTTTGGGCTGTAGTTTATAAAATTATAGATTGTTACTAGAGGCCATACCTGTCTGTGTGATGAGCATGTTTTCTTTCAGGCAGTCCTTGGTACAATCCAGCATTTTAACATTAGGCAGATATCCAAGTGATCGTGGCCTTTGTTCTGGAAAATATATGCTTAGATCCTTATTTAAGAATCAGTCATTCATGGTACAGTGATCCTATCTGGGCCTAGAGCTAAGAAGACGACTGGCAGACTAAGTGTAGAAGTGCTGCATCATCTAGGTGTAGCTGAGCTCTCAGGTTAGTCTTTTTTTTTTGGGGGGGGGCATTATTGATAAATAATTTGAATACAGATGGTTGCGTTATACAGCCATAAGCTCTTCAGCTTGGTAGTGCAGTTAGAGAATATGGCATTTTCTCAACAACAATTTTGTAAGAACAGATATCAAACAGCAATTACCTGTTTTAAGGAACTATCACCAAGTCAGCAATTGCAAAGTTAGTTTAAAAGGGGCTGTAAGACATGGTTAAAAGCTCTGAAATGTAGTCAGCATTCTACAGCTTTGTATGTGGAATTGGTAACAGAAGGGTTCATAGGATTAGAGGATATACAAAACAAGTGAGTCGTGTAACCAGTTATGACATGCCAGTACCCACTTTCAGAATAAAACCTCCTCCCTTGAGAAAGAGGAGGCTAGTAAAGCTGGTGGTGAATTTGTGAATGCCCATCTAATTATTCAGTTCCTGTTTGAAAGAATGTAATGTATCACACTGCTTAATTTGCAGTGGGAATCTATTGCAGATGTGCAAAAAGTGACGTGTTATGAATCTATCTCTCCACGTTTTTATTTATCTGCTTGTGAAGATTTAGAGCCTTTATTTTTTATTTCTGGGACAACTTTATTTGGGAAAATACAAAAGATTTTAGACTACTACTGGGTCCCTTACATTTTAGAACTCAAGGCATGCATCTCCCCATGGGAATCCATAAGACACTGAATAAATGTACACTGATCCCAGTCTTTTTTAGATTTCTAAGCCAGTGATCTTCTTAGCTAGGAGCCTCTAATATCTTTCTAGTTGTTTGATAAGTCGAGTGAAATACATCCCAAAGGGGGCATCTTATTCAATAATTGGCCTAATCAATGATAAATATAATGAGACAATGACCTCTTTGGCTCTTGAAGGTATTCCTTTTGTAATCAACTGCATTAAGTAGAATAAACAATGACACTGGTAATCTCCAAACTCAGGGCCCCACCCAGTTCGGGATTGTAAAAGGTAGAGCATGTCTCCTAAATCTGATAGACTTCTTTGAAGCAGTCACCAAAGCCGTAGATGAGGGTAAGGTGGGTCACATAGCCTATCTAGATCTCACCAAGGCTTTCAACACCATCCCCCACTCTGGAATTATAGATAAACTCACTAAACTAGTTAAAAATCCCTATGTCACAAGATGGGTTGCTAACTGGCTCACTAACAGAACCCACACTGTAAAAGTAGCAGACTCCAAATCCAACTTCAGACCAGTGACAAGTGGAGCACCACAGGGTTCAGTCCTAGGTCCTCTCCTGTTTGGTATCTACTTCTCTGAAGTACAGGCTAACACAGAAGGTCTTTGGCTAATGAAGTTCACAGATGACTGCAAACTAGGAGCCATAATCAAAACTCCAAAAGATGTGGAAATGCTACAAAAGGGCCTCGCTGAGACAGATGCCTGGTGTCAAAGCCATGGCCTCAAGCTCAATGCCAAAAAGTGCACTGTCATCCCTTTTGGTAAAAACTCTGTACCCATGAACTACCACATAGGCGGTAGTCTACTTAACACTGAAAGTGTGATAAGAGACCTTGGGACACAGGTGGACAGTAGTCTCTCCTTTGATAATCACATTGCCACAGTAGTCAGGAAATCCTTCTACATGGCACACCTCATCACAAAAGGTTTCTCATCCAGGAAAAAAGAGGTCATTGTTCCCCTCTACTTGTCACTCATTAGACCCATTATAGAGTACAATGCCCCTTTTGGTATGTACCTCACAAGACATCTACAATAACTGGAAAGGCCGCAGAAATACCTCACAAAGGGGATTACTGGCCTCAAACAGATACCCTCCGCAGACTGTCTCAAAAAACTGCAGCTTTAATCCGTTGCATATCGCCTACTCAGAGGCGATCTCTGCCTAACACACAAAGCTATGTCAAACCCAGAGCTTTTAGACATGCTCCACTTAAGGAAATCCCAATCCCTATGAGCTACATGCTCTAGGGACCTAAGCCTTGTTACCACAATAAACAGAACATGCTGGAGGGATAGACTCCTATCCCAGAGACTTCCCATACTCTGGAACATACTACCTATCTATATCAAACAAAGCTCCTCATTAGAACTCTTCAAGAAAAATCTTGATGACTAGATGGGAGATAGGAAATTCACCCTGGGGATCACTTCTGTGGCTCTGCTCGACAGTGGCACAGGAAAATAATTTTCTTGGGTGGCGAAAGCCAGGGTACCTTTTGTCTTGGCTTATATAGGCCCTAGGGCCAATAACCTAGTACCTACCTATGAACCTATGAACTTTCTGACTAATGTTGACATGTGATAATCAAAGGATACGGAATTATCAACCCAAGTGCCAAGCCCGCTAACAACATGCTCATTATAGAATGGAGTACTGTGTATGTTGTACGCCAGGGAGGGGATGGTTTACCAAATGCAACTATATCACACTTATTTAGCATTTAATTTAAGTGCATCATTAGCAGACTGGATGTTTACATGTGTAAGATTTTGTTGCAAGGTTTGGCTGTCAGGGAGTGACTGGGAAATGACTCCCAGTTGCAGTCATTCTGCAAACTTGCTAGCCAGTGGTCTTGGTCTGTGGTCTGGACATGTCAAAGAAAAAGGGTCCCAGCCCAGCGTACTGTGAAATACCACTAGTTTTCTTCATACTCATTAATAAAGCAACATATCAGTTTTTTCATCTAGCCAATTTTCTATCCATCTTAGCTCAGAGTGATCTATTTGTGGTGCATTTAGCTTATTAATTCTGATTGGCATGATATATATCAAAGGCCTTGGCAGATCAAGATATGATGTGTGTACAGCATGGCTACTGTCCATAGCTTGCAACAGTCTTTCAGAGAAGTTAACCAGATTCATTAGACAGGGTTTACTCTTAATAAAGCCAAACTGCTGTAAATATTGCCTGATGAGATTTTTAATGCTATAGTTAATTAAGTCATTTTTAATATGTTCCATGGCTTTGCATATGCAACTCATCAGGCTGATGTGCCTGTAATGCCCAAGGACAGCAGTGGTGTCACCCTTGTGGAGTGGTTTCACCACTGCTCTACACCAAACTCCAGGGAGGACCCCAGTGGCTAAACTCAATTTAAGAAGTTTAAGAAATGGCTCTACAAGCTCTTTCTTTGTGCTGTTTATTAAACAACCTGGTATATTTCAGGTCTTATGGATAAAGTATTTTGCCTTTGACAGCACCTTTTGTACATAATTTTACTGATTATGAAAGGGAAGGTCTGAGGTCTTCAATGATAAGTGGACATTGAATAATCATTTCTGGGGTGAACTTGACAATATTAACTGGGTCAAAGCAAGTGGTGCCATCTTGAATGAGTGCTGAACAATGTTGGATGTTATTTCTTGCTTTCCTTTTTCTTAAGAATTTTTTTTATTAATTTATCATATGTATAATATATACATAGAAAGGAAGAAATTCAGCATCACATACTATTATAAAAAGTTAGGAATACATTGAATCATCAATGTAATCATATACAATTAATGATTAAGAGTCTTGGTATTTCAATAGCAACATTTTAAGGCTATCCCAACCACTAAAAGTCTTAATGAGATTTATAGATCTTATTCTGATAACTTCTTTTTTAATATTGCTGTTAAATATAAAAATTCTTTGAATGTAAAAACTGAATTAATTTCGAGTTGTTTGTAATAACTTTTCTACCTACTGTCAGAAGACTCCAGAACAATTTTCGTTGTTTGGCTTTTACAGATGGAAGTGGAACATTCATTAGTAATACTGATCTAGTTAAAGAACAATTATCAGACCATAAGCCCTTCAAAAACATACTTATCCCTTCCAAATATTCATTCACTTTTTTCACAATCTACAAACCTAAATCAAATTAACGTTTACTTCTTTAGTACATCTCCAACAAACTGAACAAGTAATTTTACTAAACTTAGAGATTTAATAGGGAGTGAAAATATTCTGTGCATATATTTCCACATAAAAATCTTTCCAGTATGAACTTGAAGAAGTCTTACTGATTTAAGTAATAACATTTTATTCTTACCATGCAGTGAGTCAGTCAATCTGCTATCTAAAGAGTTCCAGAGTTTGGCATAAAAATTATTACAACTTTGAAGATCTTCCTTTGTGGGTCAATTTACCTTTGATGATAGCACCCATATGTTCATTTAATGAGGGTATGGTGTTCTCATATTATCTACAAATTTATTTTAATTTCTTACTGATGAAGAATATTAAATGGTTAACAGATCCATCCAAATTATAATATTTCATTAAACATTCTGGTGACTTAGCTTTTCCTTTTTCAGTGCAATTAGACCATAATACTAATCCATTTCTTTTTAGTAAATTCATTTTAACATTGTTCTGAGTTTACTTAAATCTAGAGGTGTGTAGAATGGGAAAACACAAACATTTCTATGTTGATATTAATGGAATTTTAAAAACAAATTTCTTACTTTCCTAATGAAACTAAAGAAATATCTGCTGTCTTTAGCTTCTGATGCTAACCTCAGTTCAAGTATGGATTTTTCTTAAACTCTACAGTAAAAAAAAAATATTTATGTTTTTGGGTCACCATGGTGCTTTGCTTTCAAACTTTTCATTATATTTAGATTTGGTAGATACTGTCAATTCTATAGATGTATTTACATAGGCATAGAACTCTTTTGTGTAGCTTTAGGCTGAGGCAATATGTGGGATTGTGCTGGAATAAATGATTCTTGATAGTTTGACTAAACCAGGGAAAAAGATACCAAGAGAGTTGTGTATGCAGAAGCTAGATTTATAAAAACAGGTAAATAATATTTTTCTCTCTAGTGGTTTTATTAAAGATCATGTGCAATATTTTACCATGTTACCTTATGATCCATGTCAACCTCTGTTCACACAGAATGGTCCATTAGCCCACAAAAGTTAGGTTACTTCTGTCCTAATTCCTACATTAACACTATTTTTTCTTCAGTCTCATATTCCATTTCTCCACTGCTTCCAGACACAGATCTTGCTCACTTTGTGCCATCACGTTTGTTGCCTTGATGATGCAAAGTTGCTCCTTCTGCCTTCTGGGATCAGTAATCTGTGTGTAAGAGAACCCCTTTTGCTGGTCATGATTTAATAAGTAAGTAAATAAATATTCTCTTCATTTTGACAATTCTTTTCTATTATCCCAAAAATGTCACAGTGTCAGTAGTTGTGCCTTTCTTTGTGCATCTGGATAGGGTAGCACATGATGCAATCTGTCTAATTTGTGTCTGCTAATGAGAATGCTAAGACAAGTATGCAGAAATACTTATTTCAGACTTGATTTTATTATGGCACTTAATGTCTCAAAAACCCAGGAGACCCTCTGCTAGAATAACCACCCACAACTTTTGTACTCTTCTCTGCATTTGGCCACCATTTTAATATGTTTGCATTGCTATGAGGTGAGGAGGTATGGCAAAGTTTTTCTAGTAACACTCAGTAATGCAACTCAGTGCCTGAATATTCTTTGTTGCAATATCAATGACAGAAAAAAATAACTTTCAGTAACCTCTGACAAAAAAGATAAGTCACATTTACCTAAAAAAATTGACAGAAAAAATGACTGCTGCACTGATACAATCAGCTGAAGAGGTGGCACTTAGAAGATGAATACTTCTGACCACAACATGATGTAATCACATCGATCATGAAGTAGAACTTTATGTTCTGGAAGGATCAGTGGGCTTAACACCTTGGTGCAGGGGAGAAGACCTTTAGCATGAAATTTTGGAAAAACACAGAGCAGGGCACAGGTTCAAAGTTAGCAGTATCACAGCACAGGGTAAGCAGCTCCGAATGCATTATGAATTACTGCGATATGAAAAAGTTTGATCATGTCAGTGTGCATAATCTTTAATAATCTGCTCTAGGGAGCTTTTGTTAATAAAAATATAACCATTTTTGCTGCAGCCTACATTTGAAATATAGATAGCTACATCAGTTTATTGATAGATAGTTGAAGTCTCCCAAAATAATGAGAGCTTTTAGTTATAGGAAGTTCATAAATTACATCTAAGAAATTTACATGACTGCTCTGTAACATGCTATAAACTGACACCTGGTTTTGTTTGGTGTAATTCTGAGCTCATTGAACTCTTTTTGTGAGGTGATATGGTTCCTAACAAATATGGAGATGCTACCACAGTTGCCATTAGATCTGAAAGCATGGTAGGCCCAAAACCCATGTATGTGGGATTACGTTCCGAATACTTATACCATGTTTCAGAAATTACACATTTACATATGGACTTCAAATGGAAGACAGCCTGAAAGTTGGACATTTTGTTGTTGAGACTAATGCATTGAACAGCTATCTTAATTTGGACTTGTTTTGGCTTTGATATGCTAGTTACATTGGGATGTCTGCTTAAAATAGCAATATCGTGGCAGGAAAAGCTTTAGCCGTTATGCAGAAGTCTTGGCACAAGAGGTGCAAAACATCCTTGGCAAAGCAAGTAGGACTGTTGGACATTTCATTCCATGCTAGCACATACTGGATCCCCCTGAATGACACCACCTATTTAGCCAATTTTTAACTGAATTATCTTTCCTTTGTAATTAGACATCATTCTTGGAGAAGAAATTATTTTGCTTTTGGAGTAGAGTTTTGCTTGCATTTGTGACACGCATGGAGAACTCCAACATATCTCTCTGCATATCCCTCAGAGGTTTGTGTATCAAGCCAATCACATCTACATGGACAACCACCAAGTCAGAATCAAATTTGTTAAAGAGCCTTAGTCCATGAGATATCAGAGAAACTGGCACCTAAAAGGCAACTCACCATCACCTTGTTTTTGTCCAGCCTAGTGAGAGGAAAATCAATGTGTCTGACTGTAGTCACTAATAACTAACATGTTCTTATTATTTAAGTCATTCTGCATACTTGTGTTGGGAAGATTTAAATCCTGGTGATTCTTTGTTATGGAATTAAATTTTCTCTGAGACTAGTCTTCCTGGATCTAGGTGGATTTAATAAGAATTTTGTTTACAGTGTCAGTGTAGGATATTTTAGTGTGGGCTGGTGTAGAAAGTTGTGGAACTGCATGCTGCTCACAGTCTGTGTGTTTTTGTAAGAATTAGGCCTCCATGTTAGTTAAATACTTGCATTTCTTACAAATGGAATTGCACTTAGTAAATGTTTGCTATTTGTGAGTACCACTACCTAACGATACCAACTGCTATCAGGCTGGGAACAGAAGGGAGGCAAACAAAAGAAAAAGGAGCACAGTGACGGTAAACCTTTTATTAAAACGATAATCAGCAAAGCTTTTGGGTTTCCCCTTCCTCAGTGCTTACCCGAAAGCTTTGCTGATTATCATTTTAATAAAAGGTTGAATGTGACTGTGCTCATTTTTTCCTTTTGTTTGTGTTGGATTTTATAGAAGCACAGCTTACAGCAGTGGTATTCTTTATTTTAACAGAAGGGAGGCAAGCAGGTTGGCCCTCCACTTTATTCAAGGGAGTAGGAGAATTGGTTTGAATACACAGAGCGCTACATTCAGTTAAATGAGATAGATATTGGAGATTACTGTGGGGGAACCACTAGTTGTGTTAAGTAACTATGAAATGTGGACTATGCATAGCAGTCACTATCTGCTAAGCCCAATGTGAAGCAACAGCAAGGTAATTTTGCTGCAGTACAGCAACTTAGGGTTGTTTGATGATACTGTATTGATGAATTGTGAGCCATGTGGCTCATTACACAACTGTAGTCAGCTAGTACTGTGCAAATGCTGGCAGCTGTCCATGCAAAGTTTGTTAATCCCACTGACCAGTAATGATTTGGAGAGATTAGGCAGCATAGACAAAAGTATGTCTCAAGATAGCTGTGTCTATGCAGTGCATGGTTAAACAAGCTATTCATTTTTTCATCAAATCTGGTAGAAATTTGTCATAATGTTGGGGGTTGGCATAATGGTTAAGATGCTTACTTCACAGACACAAGGTGCGATCCTCACCTTTGAGAGAAATTGGCTTAGCTTAAAATGGTCCACAAAGGAAGCTAGCCTAATACCTACCTTTGACCCTGAGAAATAAAACCTGTTAATAAATAATTTTTGTTATTGGGAGTTGGTATAATGGTTAAGTTACTTATTTCAGACACAAGATACAGGGTTTGATTCTCACAAGGGCAACTAGCCTAGTACACACCTATGAACTACAATCTCTAACTTTGACGATTAGTGTATAGCAGTTCTTAGCAAATGTGCTTTGAGCTATGCAAATTCAGGCAATTTATAACCAAGCTGAAAATTTTCAAATGAGCACACTGGCCAGCAATAAAAAAAACATTCTTCATGATTTTACAGCAATCAAAAGCCTAGAAATGTCTAGGTTCTTTCTCCATTCTGACTAGAGTACAAACCAAAACATTTCTTAGCTAGATTATTAGAAAATCACCAAACCATGCATAGGCTATTACAGCAAACTCAGTAAGGACTCAAAAGTACTTATCTCAAGTCTTGTAGAGTTCGCTTTTTTAGCCAGTCCAGCTTGCAGCTTGGAATGTAGCAGCTCTTAGCAAATGAAGTCGGTCCTCACAAATGGGGTCAATTTACAGCAACACAGGAAATATTCAAATAAGTATGCTTGCCAATAGCAAAAGTATACTCTACAAGGTTTTACAGCAATCAGAAGCCTATGCAAAATAAGTAATTCTTAGCTAGATTACTAGAAATGCACCAAAACGTGCACAGCTACTGACATGGAACCTCTTCTAAAGTCATGTTGTATGTCATGGATAGTCACCAACTAACACTAAAAGCAAAATTACTAACTAGAACTGTCCCAGTGACATGGACTGCAAAGGAAAAACAACTTTATTTGAAAAAGAAAATTGCTAAGCACCTTCATCCCATACAAAGTTTGAGAAACTTCTTCTGAACAGAGTGATTTAAAAGATCTGACAGAGATGTTTATTAGTGATTAGAAATAGAGATGTACAAAGTATTTCAGAATTTGAACTAATTTTGTTGGGGGGGGGGGTTAATACATTCACAGCCAAGGAGTTGTGATGTGGATTGTACTGTCTATTCGGCACTCAGAGCACTTGCATGCAGAAGTACTGTATCATGTTCCATCAGTAGCACAACAGGTAGCACACTCACCTTTGGTGCAGAAGGCCATGGCTTCTATTCCCACACCAAGTAAATGGATTCCTGACACTGCATAAAGGGGTGCTGTACTCCTGAGTGTGTCATCCTTCAGATGAGATGTTAGCTATGGCCCCATTTGATTGAGTTGGTGGCAGCTTAGGTATCTGTAAAAGCCCCTATTGCACCTATCAAGAAGAATAGTGGAAGTTCCCCAATGCCTTGGCCAAATTTCCCCAGTAATACAAATACCACCTCAGATTTCCCCTAAAAAGAGCCTACTAGCCTAGTCAGCCTAATCAGGTTAACAAAGGATAAATAAATAAATGACCGTATCAGCAGGTCACCTGTGAGAAGGACACTGTGACTAAGTGAGGTAAAGCATAATCTCAGTTGTGAATATACTACATTCATTAGGGAGATTTGGCTATATAAATGTGTTAAAAGTAGATTGAATTTTGAAATTTCAAATACATTATTAACTTAGTTTCTCATTTTACTGCATTTAACACATTTTTCTTTAGAAAAGAAAGTCACACCTTATCCCAATAGCTGATTAGTTGCAGAGCTGGTAGTATTTTCTATAAAACTGAGGTCTATAAGTCATTCTTTTTTGCTTATATAAAAGGAAACAAACAATAACTCTGTTATGTAGTTTTAAGCTACTAAGTGATACAGACTGAAAAATATTAGGAGAAAAAATATGCAGACGGCCTATATATTTCATTAGTGGTTTGATTCACCATTCCACCTCCCTCCTGAAGTCACAACTATTTTACTAGACCAAGACAAGTTTGGACAGAATAAAGTTTCTACTGTCACAAGAAGAAACTTCAAAGGAAAGATCCATAGAGAATTTTATCATCATCTCCAGGCCCAAGTTGTGGAAAATCTACATTTACAACTTTGTAAAATGGGGGGATTAGAAATATCTAGGTAGGTAAATTAGAGAAAAATAAAATAAAATAGAGCTGGAATTGCCTAGGAAAGAAAAACCAGCTACATACAGGGAAGTGTAGGAGGTGGAGAAATAAGTGAAACAGGTATCTTAGAAAAAGGCAGCATTGGGCTTGGAAAAAACAGTCAAGCGAAGAGAAAAGAAAAGCACAATGGGTTAGGCAGAGAGTGAGAAGAATGATAAAGGGCACGTAATGATTAGGACAGTGCGTTAGAAAGCAGTGCTGCAAGGAGATGACGTCTTTTCCAGCGCTTGACAAACTGAAAGACAGAACTGCTCTTTTAGAGATCATGTTCAAAGGCACAAAATGGAATGTTATACTTGCATTCCACTTCTGATTTTTTTGTGGTATCCAAGTAGAGGAAAATTGGGTGGATAGCAAAGAAAGATTAGCAGAAGTGAGGGGATGGATAAGAGGATAAAAAATTACAACAGTGGGGGTGTACATTCCAATAAAAACTAAGATTAATGAGTTAAGAAACATGTTAATGGGAACAGTGAGAGACCAGCAAGGAATGGTTATAGCGATGGGTGACTGGAACTGTTTGGCAGCAAGAAATGAAGTAAATGCAGGCTCAAGAAAACATGACTTGATTAAAGAGTGAAAATTCATGGAATAGGATGGAAAGATAACTAAATAATAGCAGAGAGAGGACAGCAGCCAGGACTACACATATTACTCCTTGAGACATAGAGATTGGTCAAGAGTGGACAGATGTTACACAGCATGAGAGGCATAGGAAAATAATTAAGATTAACATTGTAATAAATTCTGTTTACAGATCATGCAGTGGTACAGTTTAGACTGGAAGGTATGGCAAAAGAGAAATTAAAAAGACACTGGAGATTCCTAAACTACTTACTAAGAGAATCCAAAGAAAAAATATGGTAAAAGGAAAAACTAAGAGAAGTGGTATTAGGGATTACAAAGTGGGCAGTGGAAAAATGGGAGGAGTGTAAACAGCTCCTGCATGAAAAAATAACAGGTTATATAACAGAAAAAGACGGAGAGGAGCAAACCAAGTTAAGAATATTGAATAAGGAACTAGGAAGGCTGTAGGCGAATAGGAGTGTTGGTACAGACAGGAAAAAAATAAGGACATAAAAACAATATTTAAGGAAAAGCGACATAAAATGCTACTATTCAAAGTGGAAGCAATAAATAATCTCTAATTTAGTAATTCATTACAACCAATGAAAGCATTAGCAGCTAGATATAGGCAACAGGAGGTAGAGAGAAGCATTAACAAAACAAGAGAGTTGCGAACACAGATGGAGATGAGAAAAGTGGAAGGTATTATAGATATTTTGGGGAAATGCTATGGAAATCATTATTTCGGAGAAAGCAGAGAAGTAGAAATAATGGAAGAGGATAAAAGAATGCAGAGAAGGAGTAGATCTGCCATGTTTAGAGGAAGAACAGATAGAGCTTTTAGGAAAGGTAATTACAGAGGAGGAGGTTGAAAGGGCATTAATCAATATGACACCAAATAAGTACCCCTGGCCTGGGCAAACTCCCAACTGTGATGTGGTTGGTGATGAAATACCTTATTAGGATAGGCTGGAGAACTATGTCTGTGGGAATATTAGAATGTAATAAACCTCCTCACTCCTTGAAGGAAGAGGTACTCTTTGTGACACATGAGGAAGAGAAAGGCACAAGTATAACTGCCTCCTAAAAATTGATTCATACATAAAATCAGAATTGTAAAGTGTTTATGAGAGTTTTGATGATAAAACTTGGTAGAATTTTGCTGCAAATAATTTATGGAGATCAGTGTGGATTTGTGAGAGGGCACAGGACAGCAGATAATTCACACTTTGTTAATATTAAAAGATGCACAGCAGGAAGGGAGTGAATTAACAATGATGGTGGTGGACACAGAGAAGGCATTTAATTGACTAAGATGGAGTTTTCTTCTCAGTCTAATGCAAAGATGGAGAAATACCAGGAAAGTTCACAAGGATACTTAGGAAGGTCTACAAAAGAGCAGAAAAATGGTAAAAATTAAAACTAGCTTTTGAGATAATTTAGTGTTGGAGAGAGTAACTTTTTGGGGGTGTCCTCTGTCCCCTTTCATATTTTCTATGTATTTAGAACCAATATCAATTACAATTAGAAATTCACCAGTAAGAGGTTATAACTGGAAGGGATAGCAAAGGAAAATATCCTTTTATGCAGTTGATGTATTAACAATTTGAGAATTACACTGAAGATAGGATGAAACTAAATAAAACAGTGGTATATGGAGAGTTCAAGCTTTAAGGTAAATAAAAAAAAACACAGGACAAATTTATAAACAGGAAAGAGAAAGTAGGCTTGGAAAACGTAAACATGGATACAAGTTCTGTAGCTCATATAAAATATTTGGGTGTGTGGCTGGCAGGCATAATACATGAATCACAGAGAATAACTTATGAGAAGGCACGGGAGGAAGCAAAAAGAACAATGGAAAAAGGGAAGGTAATCCTTCTAGAGCTAGACAAAACAGCACAGATATTGCAAGTTTATGAGTTGCTGCTAATCCTACTCTCATGACAAATATTCTGACAATCACCAGAGGGCAAAGTTTTAAAAAATGGAAGCAGTGTATGCCACAATATTTATGGAAATGTCAGCACAGTGGTGTAGTTAGCACTGTCACCTCACAACAAGAGGTTCTCCAGTTTGATTCTTGGCTGGATACCTTATGTGCGGAGTCTGCATGTCCTCACTGCATTTGCATTGTTTTCCTCTGGGTGCTCCGGTTTCCTCCCGCATTACAAAGACAAGCTTATGGAGAGTTTCTCCCTGATCCTCTGCTGAAAATGGGCTCTGTCCCAGTCAGATTTTCCCAGTAAACAAATATAAAAATAAAAACTGGAGAGTGACCTGGGAGACTTCAACAATGCCAAAAGGATAAGGAGGATGGGGTGTACCAAATTTGCTAAAATACCTACAGACATGACAAGAAGCCATATTAATAAGATGTTTATAGAAAAAGGGCTATCAAGAATGGGGGGAAATGATGAAAGCAGCACAGTAAAGTATCAAAGAGGAGTATTTACTAAAAGGAATATTTGGCAAACTGCCAAAAGCCCTAGGAAAAGAGGTATTAAGGGGGAATAGGTAAACCAGTGCAACAGATATTTGTCAAAGAGAAACTAAAGGGATGGTGAGAGGACATGCTTAAGTTGGGAAGTAGCAAAAGGGGTAAAGAGCTGCAGACAATGGGATTGGAGGTGGGGTACATGTCATGTGCCCACAGGGTAATCAAATCAATCAGTAAGCAGAAAAGGAATAAAAAAATTGTGAGGAAATTTAAGCAGAGTTTGAATTAAATACCAGATTAAAGTGAATGTAAGTAGGAATGAGAAGGAAAGCATAAGGCTTGAAGTGGTATATGATAGAGGAAGAGAAGGTCTCAGGCATAACAAATATCTTAAGGAATGCCAGCTCACACATTAAAAATAAAGGGAATACTAAAGAAGGTGCAAAAAGCTTTGTTGGAGCTGAAAAGCAAATCTTATTAGAAGCTGAAATTACACATGGGGTGACATAGAGCAATCAGCATGGGTTCTGGTATAAAATATTCAAAGAAATCCAGGAGATTTCAAACCTTTGCATGGAAGTACTTGCACAGATATTTTTGCACTCCAGTAAGAATTAAATAAAAAGGTTTCCAATTACACAAGAAATCTGCTGTAGATGCCAAGATATGCAGTGCAGAACCTGGTATATATTTTGAGGACTGTGGAAGCCTGGGTAAACTTATAAAGATTTGCAGACTATGATAAGTAAAATACTAGGAACTCAGTGGCAGATAACAAGAAGTGTTTATATGTTGGGGACAAACAGCAGGTAGACAGGGAGGTCCATTGCTTGGTCTAGATAATATTATTGCTAGCAATAAAGGCAATGACCAGAAAATGGAAGAAGAAAGAGCCACCAGAGATAGGGGAAGCAGTCAAGCTAGTCATTCAGATGGCAGAGGAGGGAGGGGGGGGTATTTAAGGAAATGCAAAAAGTTGCTACATTACATAGATTAAGAAGGCACCAGCAGCAAGTAGGAAAAGGTAAAAAATTGAAAGGAATAAGTTAAATAAGGGAAAGAAAAGAATAAGGAGATACACACTGTATGCAAAAAAAAGAAAACACGGAGTAGAAAACAATGGATAAGGATGGAGAGGAGGGTCAAGTAAATTGAAAAACACCTACAAGTAGGGAATGATTCATTTGGGAGTGGTAAAAGAAAGGAAGTACAAAGGTGGAAGCAGCAATGATATGTATTAGAGCAGGACAGAAAGAATGATAAAGTCAAAGTGAGCTGAAAACCAACCGGAAAGCAGTACAAATATGCCCAATGACGTGAAAAGTAAAGAGGTGAGAGAGAATGCATTCTCTACGGATGGGCAAAGAGGGAAGGGGGAATCCAAATCAATGTACATAGTTAGAAGAAGGTAACATTTACAGAAGATTTCTATGCATTTAATCAAAGACAAGAGTAAAGGGATTACTCATTAGTGCAATGTGTAAACAATAAGATGGAGATTAGACCCCTACAAGAAGTTACAGTTAGAGTTGTAAATATGGTGGCAACCCCTTGTTAGTTTAGATCTGAACTGCAGATAGAAAGAACCAAAAGGGCTAAACAAGGATTTCAGAGATCGAGCAAAGGAAGACACATAAATAATGATGTTATTTGATAAAGGAGCATGGCATGGTAGTATGGTTTGTTTTATAATGTCTTATTGTTGCAGCTGTTAAAAAAGAAGTGAAGATGTAAAAAGAGGTAATGGAAACAAAGGTCAGCTAAATAACAGATGTAACCACAGACGCTGGGTTAGTGTTATTTGTAAATAAGGGGAAGAGTTAACAGAAGCGTAAATGGCCAGCTGCCAAAAGAGAAGCAGACACCATGCACAAGGACTGCCAACTGATCTACATATCTGTGCATTGAAAATGAATACAGAATTTGAAAAAGAAATACTAGGCACAATATCACTGTGAGAATACAACCAAGTATTTTGGCAATAATGACTCCAAATAGCAACACCAATGGAAATAACGTCAATCCAAATGCAGTCCTTGCAAGGTCTTCTTAATAACTTAGCTTACATGTATTTTCACTGTAAAACAGTAGTACTAACAACAATGCTAATTTTCTCTGACAATCAGGCCATACCATTTGTTATTACTGCCTTTAAATTTATCTTAATGTATACAACATATCTGAGGAATACACTCCATATTATAATAACTCTGTGTTACTTTTACAGTTGTTGGCAAAAAAATATCATTTTTTTGGGATAGGCACTCATTAAAATGCATTTTAAACTGCAGCTTTCATTTGTTAACATCTCAACTAGAATTAATCAATCTCACTTAGACTGTATACAAATCAACACAACTTTTATCCTAACTTCTAGCTCTCAAGCAAAACACATGATTTTATTATCCAGCTAATATAATTAGTAATGACAATCAAATGGTTTAAAAAAAAGAACCCTACAAAATAAAAGTAGTATCCAATTACCTGTTATAAGGAATACAGAATATTTTCATCTATTACCTTGAAATTTAATGCATCCTTTCAGCTTCTGAATAAACCATCATCAGTACAGAAATAAACAAATGCCTAGTGTATTGCCATTACAAAACATTATGCTGGAACTCCATAAAGTAGATCCAGGATCACTATCATCCTATTTGATAATTCCTCCAATTAAAAACAACTCACTTGAAGCATAATACTGTGAATGATTTACTCCGTTACTAATTTATTATTTATTAGATCAGCCTTCAGTTATAGCTCATCTCTCACTTCATCCATATATGGCATGTGAGCTTTTTTTAATCTTTGCACATCCTCTTCTAATCAATTATGCGTTCATGATAAACATCTCTTGTTCATATAATCACAAGTTTATATAATCTAACTTCTGTATCCATGCTTCCTCAAAGAACCAGTCAAAGCTACCAAGTGGCATAATCAATAGGATATTTTAATTAAAAAACAAAAAAGAGTATGCGTGCACAGCCTTAATCATGGAAACTCAATATCATTACTGTTTTGGGGAGTCTCTTGATATACCAGACTTCATATTAAACTGTTTATAACTCAATTGTTCAGATTTTCACAGAGTAAACTGATTTTTTACCTCAGTTTTTTGGTTTGTTCCTCATAAAATTTATGTTTTTCTGACAAATCATTGAGGATTGAAGTCACTAAATAATGATACGCATTAGAATTTCAAACTTTATATCCTTTAGAAAATATTAATGTAAAACCTGATATTCTAGCAGCTTTCTGTGTTTGTAAGAGGTATAATTAAAATCTGTCCCTTCCATCTATACACTTAACCCTTGCGGGAAAAAGTTTAATTGAACAATAATCATCTGGAAATACATACATATATTCATATATAACTAATCATGACTCTAATATACAACTTTGAAATTTCTTATTAACATCTTTTAATCTTATAATAAGTACAAATTTTATAACTGCTACATTGTTTTCTGTTATACGTTCCTTGCATAACTGGTAGTAGAACATTTCCTGCAGTTGTATTTGAATGGATTTGTTTAGTGGCATTATAAACTTAAATATCTATATGGAAACAAAACAAGCTTGATTAAGTATATATTAGCTTAAATATTATATACCATTCCAACTATAAACATGACCACTTGAGAGTGACTTAACACTCCCATTTTGATCTATAAATATAGAAAATCAAAAGCCACCTTACCCCTTGTGTAACTATCTTTGTATCCTTGGTAACATGTCAATACAAAGAAGTTATGTCTTACCATAATGTTCCATCTGAGTTGTTGATCTTCTTTCAATCATCACTGATGTGTTCGGTTCCGAGCACTCGGAAACTAGTCGGCCTTATACCAAGCTTGCGTGCACCAAAAACTCTCAAGCTAAGCTGCTACCCACAATGCCCTTTGCTCAGTTACCTCAGATCAAGTCTGCATGCAACATATAGAGAAAGAATAAGTCAGAGACCATCTCTGCGCAGAAATGCTAATACACTACAAAGACCCAGAAGATCCGCCAGGAACCTTAGCAGGGGGTCGGTTGGAGGGTGTGATGATTGGAAGAAGATCAACAACTCAGATGGAACATTATGGTAAGACATAACTTCTTTATCTGAAGTTGTTAATCTTCTTCCTATTCATTACTGATGGGACCGAGTCCCCAGCTACTTGGTGAACCTGGTTGGCCCTTATGGAAGAACATTCTTGACAACCATTGAACCAAAGGCCGCTCTTCCCCTGGAGATCAGATCCAATTTGTAATGCTTGATAAAAGTGTGGGGTTTAGCCCAAATGGCAGCTGCACAAATGTCATCCATGGAGGCCCTAGAGTGGAAGGCAACAGATGCAGCAATAGCCCTAGTTGAGTGAGCTTTGATTTGGCCAGACTTAGATCCCACCGTAAGTGAACATGTGAAGGCAATGCAATCCCTGAGCCATTTAGACAAAGTAACCTTTGATACTGCACCTCCCATTCTAGGGCCCACAAAGGAAATGAAAAGCTGGTCTGACTTGCAAAATGATTTAGTTTTGTCCAGATAAAAGCGCAATTGTCTATGAACATACAGGGAATGTAGGTAGTATTCTCCCTTGTTAGAGTAATTTAGGAAAAACACAGGGAGTTTGATGGACTGGTTAATTGAAAAATCAGAAACCACTTTGGGGAGAAATGATGGGTTAGTTTGAAGTGATACTCTATCCTTACGAAAGATCAGATAAGGGCTCTTGATACATAATGCTTGTAATTCAGAAATTTGTCTTGCTGAAGTTATAGCCAACCAAGAATAAGGATTTCCATGATAAGAATTTTAGATCACAGGTGGCAGCTGGCTCAAACAGTGGCAGGAAGAGAGCCTGCAGAACCCAGGTCAAATTCCATGCCTCCACCGGCTGTCTGATGGGAGGCCTGCTGTGAAAAATACCCTTGAGGAAGGTCTTGCAAAGATGAGAGGGGATAAGTGGTACTCCTTCAGACCTGTTATGGAAGTGGGAAATAGCTGCTAGATGGACTCGAATGGTAGAAGCCAAGGCCCCTTTGTTGAACAGCTCAGCCAAATAAAGAAGAATAGTGGCTACAAGGGCTGAGAATGGGGCTAGCTCCTGATTATGTGACCAAAAAGAGAATCGTTTCCATTTATCCCTGTAAAGTTTTCTGGTGGATGTTTTATGAGAAGCCAAAATAACATCCCAAAAAGGTGAAGAAAGGGTTTCCTGCCTGGCACCTAACAGAAGTCAAGAAACCAAGCTTTCAGCTTGAGGGTGGACAGATTTGGAGGAGTCTGCCCTTGTGGGTGAGAAATTAGGTCCTGACGAGTGTCTAGGATCCAAGGAGGTTGTAAGAGATGAGGTCGAAGGAAGGAGAACCACACTTGATTAGACCAGAACGGAGCGATGAGGATCACTTTGCTTCTCAACCGAATAGCCTTCTGTAGAACAAGGAGAATCAGAGGAATTGGAGGGTAAGAATAAAGAAGACCCGTGGGCCAATCATGGACTAGAGTGTCTCTCGGAGACTCCCGGAGAAGGGGAAAGAGGGCAAAGTAGCTGCTGCATTTTGTATTTGAAAAGGAGGTGAAAAGGCCACAGCAAGGCTGGCCCCAGTGGCTGAAAATTTCCATCACCACATTCGGGTTGAGAGACCACTCATGAGGATGAAGGATGCATCTGCTCAGTCTGTCCACAATCACACTGGAGCTCCCCAGGATATGCGTTGTGATCAGGAAATGGTTGGAAGCTATCACCCACTGCCAGACTCTCATGACTTCATGACAAAGGGGGTAAGACTTGGCCCCTCCCTGTTTGTTTATGTACCAGACCATGGACAGCAATTGTTCTGGATGGAAGAAGTGGATGAAAAGCTTGCAATGCCAATAGTACCGCTCTTAACTCCAGGACATTGATATGCAAATTGGCGTATACATCAGACCACATGCCTTGGACTGACTTTCCCTGGATGTGCACCCCCCACCACTTCAGGGAAGCATCCGTAGTCACAGTGGCACTGGACTATGGAACCTGGAAGGGATGGCACCAAAGATTTTCATCTGTACTCATCCACCAGAGGAGATCTTGTTTGCAAATGTTGGTGATGAGAGTCTTTGAGCCCATGGGGTGGAGGTTGGGTATCCACTGGGCCTGAAGGAGCCATTGTAATAATCTCATGTGTAGTCTGGCTAAGGGGACTATGGGAATGGCTGCAGCCATAGATGTCAAGGCTTGAAGAATCCCTTGCAGACACCTTGCTTTGACAGAGTATCACCTGAACTTGTGCCCTGAGTCTCTGAAGCCTGTGGAGAGGAAGTGAGATTAGGGTTGACTGCATGTTGAATATTGCCCCTATGAATTCCAGTTGTTGTGATGGTTGAAGGTTTGATTTCTCCCAGTGTATGGTGATGCCTAACGACTCCTCTAGAGCCAATGTGTGGCAGAGGGCCCTGACCAGAAGACGCTTGGTGGGGGCGGAGAGGAGCTAATCGTCTAGATATGGAAACACCTGGAATCCCTGAAGTCTTGGATAAGCTGTTACCACTGCAAGACATTTTGTGAACACTCTGGGGGCCGTCGAGAGACCAAAAGGCAGGGCTCCAAATTGATAGTGATTGGCTCCCAATTGGAAGCAAAGGAGGTGCTTGGCGCACTTGTCCATCTTGATATGGTAATACGCATCCCGGAGATTTAATGAGCACATCCACACACCCTCCCACAGAAAGGGGAGGATGGATTGAATCGTGACCATGTGGAACTTGGTCTCAACTACTGATTTGTTTAGCTGGCTGAGATCCAGAATGGGCCTCCAGTCCCCTGTTTTCTTTGGCACCAAAAAGAATCTTGAGTAGAACCCTGATCTGTACTGATCTGAGAGGACCTGATGGATGGCTCATTTTTGAAGTAGCTTTCGTATTTCGGAAGCTGCCTCCTCCCTTTGACTGGGTGGAACATCGGGAAGGGAGTTCGGAGGTCTTGGATAGGATATTAGTGGAATATGGTAGCCTCTGGTAATGATTCTCTGTACTCACTGATCATTTGTAATGAACAGCCAGGCTGCTTGGTGCAGAGAGAAATGTGCCCCAATTGCTTTCCTCTGAAAGCAATCAGACCGTGCCTCAGGAGTGCTGATATGGTCTACCTGAGAAGGAATCTCTGGAGCCCTGGTTCCAGGGACCTCCTCTGCCCTGAAAGGGACGTCTTCCATTATTGGAACCCCCTCTGCCTCTGGAAGAGTCCACACCACGTGCATCTCGGAAAGGACCTTGAGACTTATTGTGCCACATCTTTCCGCTCCTCTGATTCCTGGAGAAGGAACGCTGAGGTTTGGAAAAGCATAGCCCAATGGCAGACAAGGTCTGAAGGCTCGATAGGGGCATTTATAAAGGAAGACTTGAAGGAATCTGCGAGGTCAAAGATGCGCATTCAGGCATGACATCTCATGACTACGCCTGCACCCACAGCTCTAGCTGCTCCTTCGGTTGTGTGCGACAGCAACCTCATGGATGAATTACATATGGATTCTAGGGTGGCAAGTTGGGAAGCAACTTTATCTTGTGCTCCATCCAATACTTGACCCACGAGGGTTCTGGAGACTTCGGAGATAAGATCTCTTTGGAGCCTAGTAAAATGTGCCAGAAAGTTCAGAGACCGAACCACGAAGGTTGCTGATGCAAAGACTCGCTTCCTTAACCTGTCCACTGCCCGGGACTCTCTGTTGGGTGGGTGAACAGCAGGATTCTCTTCTGCAAGGTCCTTTTTCGTGGCAGCCACCACCACCATAGCATCCACTGGCAAGCCTCTGGACCAATGGGTTGATCCTCTGGAGGGGAGAGTACTTTGATCTCCTGGGGATGGCCTCAATGGAGTCAGGGTCCTTCCAAGCCCATTGCACGATGAGTTTAACCAACTCATCGGTGGGGGCGGTCACCCAAGAAGTAGAGGGCTGAGAGCAAAAGGCCTGCAGGAATACAGATTTCTCTGAGGAAGGGGTTGAGGATTTCCAGTCACCCCTCTGTTTCAAGATTTCCATGATGTCCCCTAAGGAGACATCATCAGGGGGTGACCATGGGGACCCTTTCCCATCATCATAGTCTGTATCCTCTGTGAGGGACTCCTCCGAGGAGTCCATGTGTTTCCTCTTACACACCTGTTTCCAAGGGGGTTCTTTGGTGGGAACATCAGAAGAAGACTTGGAAAGTGAAATGCCCTGGACAGGGGTCTCCTGAGCCTTGTGCTCTCGGAGTCCTGGGGGGTGGCCTTTGACAGCTGCGGCTCAGAGGGAACTGGGGGAATAACCAACTGTGGAGGATTGCTGGCAGAAAGTGCCCTCTCCATCACCCAGAAAGCGGGCCTGCCTGAAGGGGAATGGGAGCCCTGAACCGAAGGAGACAAAATCAGAACTGGGGTCACACCCCGCTCCAGATGGTCTGCCCCCGGGACGGAGCCTCAGTCAAGCTCAGAGCGGTAGTCACCCTCTGATCCAAAGTCAAGGCTGACATAGCTGTCGGAAATGACACTGGAACCGGGGGCTCCACCCCCAAGCATGAGAATGAGGAAGGGTGGGTTCCGACGGAAGCAGCACCGAAAGGGATCTCAGAGCCTCAGACAGAGTTGTTGTTGGCACCAAAGAAGGAATTTCTCTAGTAAAAGTTGGATAGATGAGCCTTGGAACCGGGATGGGGGTCCAAGGGAGGAGTGTAAGTAGGGGATGCTGGAGAAATAGACCCAAAGCCAGGACTGGGATAGGGTCTAGGCAGATTTAAGATTCCCCTAGCAGTCAGCAGCTGATCAAAAAGGAGCACCACATCCAATTCAGAAAGGCTCCTGGTGGATCTCACCTATGCACCTGAGGAGGAGTCAGGCCGGTCCAAAAAGGGGCTGGAGGCTTGTCCGGCAAATGGGTCCACATTGGATGAGTATTGGGTCCATGGTGTGTTGCAGAACAGCAACAACGATTCCAATTTTGCAACGGGTAATAAAGGTATGGTCGAAGCCATGAACAGGCTCGGAGCAGAAATCACTATAGCGGTGGATGACAGGAACGGTTCAGAGGTAGTTGTCAGAACTGATATCGGAGTCGAAACAGGTGAAGTCGGTGCTGATAAAGAAGTCAATACACTGGTCGGTACCGAGGCCATAGGTGGTGCTGTAATTGTTGGGGCCGGGTGGGCATCGACGAGGCTACCTCGGTAAACTTCACTGGAGCCAAGCTTGGAGCCGATGTGGTATTCGGCACCGAGGATGCAGAAAGGTGTTTAGAAGAAGACTTATGGGCTTTGTGCTTGTGACCCTTACCTCTGTCACTGGCCGGTAAAGACGGGTCCGATCGAGGACATTTCTTGTCCAAAGGAGGGGGAGAAACCTCCATTGCAGAAATGGCCTCTGAAAAAGGTGAAGCAAGCAGGCCCTTTACGATGTTCATTCAGCGTCCGTTGATTAAAACTATCACAGATATCAAATGGGGGTTTCGCCGACAAATACAGAACCCTCAAACAGTATACACATTCTTCATGGAGATCACTATTCGGCATTTTACCACTGCAAGAAGAGCACTGTTTAAACCCCGTAGTTCTCTTCTTTTCAGACATCCCAAAACACACTCTCGCACACAAGGAAAAGAGAGAGGAAAGAGAGGAAATGAAGGAGAGAGAAAGCAAATACCAACAATGGTAACAAGATACCGTAAAGGTAGAAAGTTAGAAATACGAAGAAATTACCAACAATGGTAAAAGAGAAATACCTGTGGGTAGAGCTGAAGCAATATAGAACAACAAGAACAAGTTATAAAAGGAGAAAAAACTTTTTCAAACTAGTAAATATATCTGAAAAAAAGCACTTAGCTAGAGAGCTCGCTGAAATGCTGCTATATGGTTGTGCGGCAAAAGAGATCTGAGGTAACTGAGCAAAGGGCATTGTGGGTAGCAGCTTAGCTTGAGAGTTTTTGGTGCATGCAAGCTTGGTATAAGGCCAACTTGGTTCTGAGGGCTTGGAACAGAACCCATCAGTGGTGAATAGGAAGAAGATTAAAAACTTCAGATAGTTAATTATCTGTATAATATTATGTCATACAGCAAACAGTCCCAAATATACCAAAGTCCAACATAAGACACACACACACACACACACACACACACAGACACACACACACACACACACACACACACACATACATACATATATATATATATATATATATATATATATATATATATATATATATATATATATTTTTTTTTTTTTCATGATATATTAGCCAAGGAACATTTAAATACTTTTTCTTTCCTTTTTTCAGTATGACTGATTATTCTACTCATGTTCGGAATCCTATGGTTTTTAAAATATCTCCATTCTCAATAGGACTGTTGGGCACTATTTTGCATTTGCAGCATTTCTCACAATCTAGCCATTGCAGATTTTACAATGGTAAACCATTGAAAACCAGTTAGTTATTTGATTTTGATTTGAATTTATACCTTTTGCATTCTTTAAGTTCTTCAGTGAATTGAGATTTCTGTTGTAAGCACAGTCTGAGAAGTCCTGATCTAAAAACACTGGTCAACTTTCCACTGTTTATATGTTCTCCTGTTACTATAACTAACAAAAACACCGAGCTTTTCATACCAAGATGTAAACTGCACTGATATTGTCTTAGGTCTAGCATATTTTCATTCAGATTTGGGTGAAAACAACCTATTATTTATGTATTTATTTATTTTACATTTGTTGACCAGGATAGTCCGACTGGATACATGTCCATTTTCAGCAGAGGCCCAGGGAGAAAAGCTCCAAGGTAGTCATAGGCAAAATTATAACAATGGAGACATAATTACAGATAAGCATTTACAGAGGATGCATGAAAAAACATTATAGACAAGTCCACAGGTATACTTATCCCTGGTTTAAGTCAGGGGAATACATTGACAGTAGGAAGAAAGCAATATATTATATACATGTATATGGAGGGTTATCCAGGTTTGTTACAGTGGCAAAGCCAGTTTAATGCCAGATGTTGTCTGAGTTTGGTTTTAAATTGGCAAAGGGAGGAGACTGAAGTAATGTCGGCTGGAAGGAGATTCCAAACTCTACCTACAGAGTTTGCAAAGAGGGCATCTCCAGCTGTGTTGTTAGTTTTGATTGTCTGAATTAGTAATTTGTTTGAGGATCTAAGCAGTCTCTGATTGTTATGGGGGGGGTGATAATATTCCTTAGGGATGGTGTATTATCTGGATTATAGAGAATTTTTTTAGCTATAGTCAGAATGATGAATTGGATTATATTGGAAAGTTCTAGCCACCCAAGCTGTTTGAGGTTAATGCAGTGGTGTGCTCTAAATGGCAGGCCAGTGGCAAACCTGGCAATGTGATTGTAATAGGAAGACTATCTATTTAGGACCGACTTGTTTAGATTAGAGAAAAGGGGGGAGGCATATAGAAGTGTTGAGATTAGGTGGGTCTGGGCTATGGCAATCCTGGCTGGAGGGGTTAGGGAGACTTTTATTCAATACAGTGATCCAAGCTTTTTATTGATGTTCTTAATTAATTGATTGACATGCAAGTCAAATTTTAGGTTATTATCAATAATGACTCCTAGATGTTTTGTGGAGGGGTCGGGGGAGATAACAGTGCCATCCTTCCCATTAATTTTGAAGGTAAACGCAGCAGACTTTTGTGTAGGTGAGAAAAACAGCATTTTGTTTTTTTTTTGGGATTTAATAACAGGTGACGTTCAGAGAGCCATTTCTCTATGGTATTAAAGGTGGACTGGGTAGCAGACCTCAGTTCCAATGGAGATGTAGCAGAACAGATCAGGGTGGAGTCATCAGCATATTGGATATAGCTGACATTTGGGATGACAGTGTATAGGTCATTAATAAAGATGGAAAACAATAGGGGCCCTAATATTGAGCCTTGTGGCACTCCAAGGGTGTTTGATAGAAGGTTAGAGAGCTTGTTTTTCCAGCAAATGGCCTGCTGTCTCCCCTTGAGGTAGGATTTAAACCATTGAAGAGCTTTGGAATCTAGATGGAAGGTTTTCAGGGTGTGTAACAAAAGTTGGTGATCTACCATATCGAATGCCTTGGAGAGATCCAAGAAGAGGGCAGAAGAGATGTAATTGTTGTTACGGTTGTTGTTTATGGCATTGGTGAAAGCCAGGAGGGCCAAGGTTGTGCTGTGATGTGCTTAGAACCTGTGTTGGGTATCGGCCATGAGGTGAGTTTGGATTAGGTGGTGCATGAGTTGTTTGTGTACACATTTTTCCATTATTTTTGCCAATGGGGTAGTATAGCAATTGGTCTATAATTGGAAAAATCCGTGGAGGATCCTCCTTTATGTAATGGGATTATATAAGCTGTTTTCCATAAGGTGGGAATTTTTGCCTCTGTTATGGTCTGGTTAATTAGAATCGATATAGGATAGGCAATGGCATCAGCTGATTTTTGGAGGTACTCGGCAGGGAGTTGGTCAGCAGCGAGTGTGGTGGGTTTTCATTTTTTGAAGAGAGAGCATATGAGTGATGTGGGCACTGGTTGGAGGCTAAATGAGGGTTGGTTTAGAGGGGTGGGATTGTCAGGGCGGGGGGTGCTAGGAGGTAGTTGGCTAGCTAGGGCTTGAATTGTTTCAGTAAAGAAACGGATTCTCAATAAATAATGACTTTTGGCTATATTCAGTCCAGAGCATAATCTTTGCTTTAACAAATTCAAGACAATTTACATATTCACTAGCTTCTAACATGCCACTCTGTTTTAGGTTCCTTCATTTTTCCTTACCTTTCAGTAAACTCAGATATCACTCCCCATCTACTGTTTGGCGGTATATTACTACCGTCTCATTTCAAAGTTCATAACATTTTTGCTTTTTTTTAACATGGCACCATACTGCTTCTAATGACAATCACAGTCAGTAACACAAAGGTTTCCCACATGGTTTGAATAATGGAATGACACTATTGATAAATATCCTTTTGTTTATTGCTCCCTCTCCCCACAGCTGGACATAAGCTGCAACCAGCTCTTCTCCTCATTCACCAGGGTCTACAAGACCTGCCTTAGCACTCTCTAAGGCTCACATTATCCACAATTGGGGCTTGTGAGGAGGTTGGGCACACTGATGTAGCACCATTGTACTGCTGGAGAATGTGCCCTAAACCCCTTCCACCACACAGCAGCCTTGTGAGCCTTGCTATTTCTGCAAACAGGGAATATGTGCCCATTTCCACATATGCGCTACTTCCCAACCAAATGATATAGTGTTTGAAGCACAGAGCTCACCTGGCTCTCTCCCCAGGATAGTTATGCTAACATCAGCCACTCACTCCCATATAAACCCCCAACATGTCTCTTTAGTGCCTGTGCAAGTACTCAAATCCTGGTTGTCTGGTCTGCAGTAATAGCTTTATCCTTCTGTGCCATAGGGTCAGATGACATTATTGATGAATGTCTTATGCCATGCATTATCGCTTCCACATGGTTTATGTCATGCATTATCCCACCAGGCTATAATATCTATCGCTCTGATAGATTCCCCCCCAAAAAAAGGTGGTGGTGGTATAGCTATCCTCCACTTAAATAGGCTCAGCCTCTCTCCTTTCCCCTTTTCCATCCCTGACTTCCACCCATCTGAACTTATAATCTTTAACTGCCACGTAAACTCTCACAAAAAATAGCTATTGCCTCTATATACATCCCTCCTGGGAACAATTTGTCCACCTTAGAAAATATCCTATCCTGGTTTTCCAACAACATTCTCTATGAAACCCTTAGCTTATGAAATGCAAACCTAGATTGGTCTCAACTTAAAACTGACTCTCCTCAACTCAGCATCAACCTGTGTGGGTTCCATCAACTGATATCTACCCCACCCACTTCTATAAAAACTCTACTTCCAGCTCCACAATTGACTGGATACTCATCAATGCCCCCACAACTTCCACAACCCCACCACCCTTCCAGACCAGCTCAGTGACCACCTCCCTACCTATGTCCTTAGATACACTACCCAACCTCCCAAACTCCACCTTTATAGAAACTGATGTAAACTCACTAACTTTAATACAGTCCAGATCAACTCTACTTTATCTACCATTGACTGGTCCATGGTTAAACATATCCCTCTTGACGACACAGTCAACAGGTTCAATGCCATCTTCCTGAATACCCTGAATTCCTTTGCCCCCACTAGGAAGATTAGATTAAAATCCAACTCTACTCCCTGGCTTTCCAAAGAAATCAAGTCCCTTATGTTAAAAAGAGATAGAGGATGGAAATCCTGGATCATAACAAGGGAATTATCTCTTCTATACAATTATAGACAACTCAAAAACCTTGACAAGAAACAAACCCATAATGGCAAAAAGTCCTTTTGTAACAAAGCTCAACTCAACAGCAGCTCCAACCCTGAAAATTCTGGTCTATTATTAACAAAATCCTTTCTCCAGTCCACCCCTCTACCCCTCCCCTTACCCAAACAAATCCCCTCTTGAAACTGCTACTCTTCTCAATAAGCACTGTATAGACACCATTCAAACACTCATTCCTTCCAACTGCAACACCTCTTCTCCACCCACCCCTCCCAACCCTGCTAACAAACATCTTTTCTCTTTTCATCCTGTTCCCACTTCATACATCAGATCTCTTCTTCAAAAGCTCAAACCATGATCCCCTTTAACTGATAATCTACCCCCTACTTCCTCAAACTTGCTGGTGACTCCATTGCCTATCCAGTATCTATGCTTATTAATAGATCTATTCCGGAATCTACTGTCCCTACCCTATGGAAATCCTTCTACACAATTCCCCTGCATAATGGTGGTAATGCTACTGATCCATCTAACTACCGACCCATAGATATCCTATCCCTCCCTCTCTATGATTCTCGAAAAATGTATCCACTCACAACTTCTCAACTACTTCCTTCAGTATATCCTTTTCATTCCCACCCAGCATGGATTCCGTCCCAGTCACAACACAACTACTGCCCTCTTATCCTTCAGTTACACTAGTGCTGAGGCCCTCAACAATAACAAACTCATATCTTGTCTCTTCCTTGACCTCTCCAAAGCCTTTGATACAGTCTCCCATCCCCTACTGCTTTTGAAACTTGCTAACCTTAACCTATCCTCTTTCACTCTTGCTTGGTTCTCCAGTTACTTATCCTGTAGAAAGCAATCTGTTAAATGGCTTGCCTCCTCTTCTCCATTCATACCAGTCCCAACTGGAGTACCACAAGGTTCCATCCTGGGTCTCCTGCTTTCCAATGTCTTTACCAATGATCTTTATACTTCTTGTAAAACCTCCTCCCTTAGCCAATATGCAGATGACTCTACTCTCATCTCCATCTTGGACAATATCTCTGAACTCCATATACTTACCCAACATGTCTTCCTATGCACGAACCAATCTAATTAATTTAGTAACCTATTAATCCTTAACCACAAAAAGAACAAACTATTACTATTTTTTCCTGATCTCTAAACCACCTCAAAACTACCTTTACAATCGCCTCCTCAAATAACACTATCATCAAACCAGAAGCTCACACTAAACTCCTTGAGGTCATCACTGATGATGAACACAAATTAAATTTGCAAATGCTTCAATGTATAAAAAAGACACACCAGAAACTCAGTTTATTGTATCGCAATAAAAAAATTCCTAACTGCAAATTCCAGGCTGTCACTCACACAATCTCTTCTTCTCCCCTCCCTTCTATATGCTGTCCCAGTACTCAACAACATCCAAAATACTACCCTAAAGAAACTCCAACAAACATACCATAACATAGCTAGATTCATCACAAACTCCCCATACAACTCACATCACTGCCTTGCCCTAAATTCTCTACACTGGCTTGAACTCCTCCACCTACTATTGCTATCACAACTTCAAATGTTGCATTCCATTTTTTACAAACCTTCATCTGGTCCTACCCTCTCTCTTCCATCATCTCTATTTATACCCCTCCTTGGACTCTCCAAACCTCCAATCAACAACTTATTCACATCTATCAACCCAAAAAAACAGTAGGCAAACTCCTATACAAACACTCCAATGCCCAAACCCGGAACCGACTTCCTAGAGACATTTGCTCCATCATTTACCCATCCCACTTTAAGGAAAAACTCAAACTTCATATACTTAACTCCAAAATGTGTCCTTGTCAGGGCCCACTTTAACCTCCCATTCACCCCTCACATATACCTGTCTTCAGTCTTTGCCTTACTACTAAATACTTCTCTATTATGGATGCTCTCTAAGATTTTACCACCTATACTGCTTGTATAACTCTTGATGAAAATATATAAATATTTTACTTACTCTTAATAGTACTAGTTCATGTGTTTCTATTTTTCTGCCTATTCTCTCTTATTATTTTGTGGTAAAATCATCTCTTATCATTTTTTATTCTAATGTTTCTTTATTTTTTTTTTGGGGGGGTGAATGATTTTTTATTATTGTAAACTGTTTCATAGCTTCATAGCTTCATAGGTTGGTACTAGGCTATCGGCTCTAGGGCCTATACAAGCCTAGCCATAACAATTCACTGGATATTTCTTCCCACAATATTTACTTCCCTGAACCCCTGTCTAGCAGGGCAACTGACATGATCTCTGGGGTGAATTTCCTATCTCCCATTCAATCATCAAGGTTCCTTTTAAAGAGGGCCAAGGAGGTGCTCTGCTTGACATGTATGGGCAGTCTATTCCAGAGTTTGGGGAGTCTCTGGGTCAGGAACCTATCCCTCCAGCATGTTTTGTTCATTGTGATGACAAGGTTTAGATCCCTGGAGCATGTGGCTCTGAGGGATTGGGATTTCTTTAAGTGGAGCATGTTCAACAGCTCAGGGTTTGACATGTTGATGTACTTGTTGATGACTGTTGATGTACTTGGAGCATTTCTCCTCGGGTCTCCACTGAAAATGGGCCCAAAGCCCAGCTGGACCAACTCAGTTAACAAATGTCAATAAACAAATAAAAACATAAGTAAAGTCCCATCATCTTTCAGAGAAAGCCACTTTACCAGTGTTTTATCTCTGTCTTGATTTCTACATCTGGCCTCATTCACTTCATCCATTTTATCTTCCATTACCCCTTCTATAATCACTTCTTCCATTTTCTACAAATCTACTCCTGTCATTATACTCATAACACTTTACTGTTAGCCATCAAACATACTTAAAATAAGTAACTTTTACATGTATTGCTGCCTATTTTTTATCATTGTTTGAACATGGAAGGCAGAGATCCACTCCAAACAGTGCAAGACCTACCCACTTCTGCTGATCATAATTTTTGAGAGTGGCGTGGCAAAACCCTGCAGAGTCTCAAACTGATTACAGTATATAGGTGACTCAACAACTTCCCTAGCAGACAACTTAAACCAAAACCACATGGACGAAAACAAAATGATATGCCAAAACTAAATGGAAAAGTAAACTAGGACACACTCCACACGAACCACTGTAGAATCACCACAACCAGATTTATTGTTGATGCTTCCTGGTACCTCGGCCACTACGCCTTCAAATGGCAATAACTTTCAACATCAATGCCACATTTTAAGAACATTTACAAAAACACTTAATTGTGAATTAATGACCTAGTTAACCTGATTAACCAATTTCATTTGTTCTGAAAAAACAGATTTAAAGTGACAGTGCTACAATTCAACCAAAGGTGCATGTACAAGTATATATGAATAAATACAATAATAAATAGGGATGCAGTTGCAATATTCAGTTTCTAAATATTAAACACTACATATAAATAATATTAAGTCAATCAACTAACCTAATGATTTCATTCTATACAAACAATTCTACATTTCAATAAATACATTTAAATTATGTATCAAAAAACTCTTACAAAATTCAAAATCCAACAATAAATGAACATATGTACCCTAAAAATCTATTGAACCCACTCAAAGTAATGCAGGCTGCAAATTACCACACAGTTGTAGAATGCAGAATCCAGTTTATTAACTTCAGAACAAAACAATCCAAGGACGGGGGGAGGTTGGCATAATGGTTAAGGGGTTTACCTTACAGACACAAAGTGCAGGGTTTGATTCTCACTTGGGGTAACTGTCTAGGCTTAAAATGACCCACAGGGGCAGTTAGCCTAGTACTGAACTATGACCCTATGAGCACTTTCACCCAGAAAGATCTAGACTTCATCAGACAATTTACCCCACGTAGTTACTTCCTTCTTATACAGTTCAAACAGGAAGTTCCACCCAGTTATAAACTAATCAATTATGTCATTAAAAGCACAATATTTACAGTCACTAAATTAAAAAAGCAGAGAAAATATACAAACTGAAAAAGTTCATGGAACACACCACCCTAAAAACACACTATATATAAGCACTGCTTCATAAAATGACAATGTACAATAAATATTTAAACATGTTGAATGTGTTAAAACAATAAATATGTGTAATTAAATACTAAAAACTAGATATAGTAGAACATGTTAAGAGAAATATATACACTTTAACATAATAAATAAATACTGAACATATGAATTATTTAAAATGTTAAAATGTTAAAATGCATAATGGAGAATATATATATATATATATATATATATATATATATATATATATATATTTATCTTTCCAGTGCCTTTAGTTTTAAAATTGGGCTAATGGAAATAGAAATATGCTCATTCAATACTAAATTTAGTATTTAATTACACATGTTTATTGTTTTAACACATTCAACATATTTAAATATTTATTGTACATTGTCATTTTATGAAGCAGTGCTTATATATAGTGTGTTTTTAGGGTGGTGTGTTCCATGAACTTTTTCAGTTTGTGTAGTTTGTCTGCTTTTTAAATTCAGTGACTGTAAATATTGTGCTTTTAATGACATAATTGATTAGTTTATAACTGGGTGGAACTTCCTGTTTGAACTGTATAAGAAGGAAGTAACTATGTGGGGTAAATTGTCTGATGAAGTCTAGATCTTTCTGGACGAAAGCGCTAATCCTTGGATTTTTTTGTTCTGAAGTTAATAAAGTAGATTCTGCATTCTACAACAGTGTGGTAATTTGCAGCCTGCATTACTTTGAGTGTGTTCAATCCAGCTACTTCTTCTGGCTTTTGTGTTTATCTGCTTCAGTTTGTGCTTTGTGACTACCCTAAAAATCTACCTACTAAATGTTATAAATATAATATATACTGAATATCACAAAGTAACTTGTTCATATACAAATACTTTCAATACATATTTATATTAAGTTCCTGATTCAAACCCCTGGGATGAAGTGTATTGAAATTAATAATGAATTTAGCTTCCAATTTATGTATGTTCGAAAAATCCTCCCCTTGTGTGCGGAAAGGTTTAGCTAAAATGCCAAAGAATAAACTGGCTGCTGAACCCCCGTGGGCCGTGTGAAAATGGTAAGCAACAGGACTCTCCAACCTACTATTTCTGATATCTCCTAGATGTTCCAAAATTCTACTTTTGACCATCCTCCTGGTCTGTACTACATACTATCTGGTTGGCATACAACCAAAACCAAGAATATATACCACCCCACATGACCTACAGGTAAAATGATCCCTCGCTGTGTACTTTACATTGTTTATCATACTGCCATTTAAATGTTTTAACCTACTTCATACCCTACATCTGACACATGCAGAGCTTCCCTCCAGCCCCCTTGCATCAGAGGTCTTCCTAAATTCAACAACTCCTTTAAATTAAGGAATCTGCTGTAAGAAAAAAAATTACTCTTATTGGAAACAAATGTCCAATGTTATCATCCTCATTAACAATGGACCAAAATCGTTCACTAGTTTCTTAAATATCACAGATAGAGGAGAGAATCCTGAAACAAAAGATAACCTATCCCCCTCGTCACATTTTTCAGGTTTTCCTACAAATGTTCCCCTATTACCTACACCCCTCAAAACACTTTTGCCCAAAAACTTGTCTTCGTCTTTCTCCAAACATGCCATTGTATACCCCTATTGAATAATTTTTGTCTGACTTTCGTGAACTCCTCAGGAATAGATAATTTATTGTAAGTATTGTTAGAAATATGGTTATATTCCCCATATGGAAGGGAGATCAAAAGATGTGGTGGATGCATGCTTTCAGCCAACAAAAAGTTATTCGCAGCTGTCTTCTTAACAAAGGGCTTATAATGAATCCTTTCATCTGACACAAAGAATTCCACATACAAAAAATGGATACCAACATCACTGATTTCAAAAGTAAACTCTAGGCCCAGTGGATTTTTGTTCAAATATTCCATAAATCTTATAAATTCCATTGGATCCCCCTCACAAATAAAAAGCAAGTCATCAATAAATTTTTTATAAGTGATGACATGGTGGATAAAAAAATCCGTATTGTACATTTGCCTCTTCTCATAAAAATTCATAAACAATATGGCATAAGCAGGGGCATACGATGCCCCCATTGCTGTTCCTTCCTTTTGCAGGAAGTATTGTCCACCAAAACTAAAACAATTATGTGTGATGGAGAATTCCAAGAGCTGCACTAAGTAATCCGTCCGTGGGCCTTCGCCTAACATAGATGTTACAGCCTCCAAACCCCAGATATTATACTTGTATATAATGCTCTTACATCAACACAAGCCCAATAAATGTTTTTACCCCAGCATTTACCACCAATTAGATCATATAATTCCTTGGTATCTTTAGATAAGTGACCCCTCAGTTGATAGTCTAAGAAAATATCTAAATTTTGTAGATACAATCCTTTTCCCAAAATTATCGGTCTGCTTGGGGGATTTTCCATGGACTTGTGTAGTTTTGGAATTATGAAAAATGTTGCATCCCTAGGATTTTTCACATGTAATTTTTTAAAGTCAGCAGCTGAAAAGAAACCCAATCTTTCACCTCTTTCTAAGATCTCTAGTAGCCTCCCATTGTATTCCTCCACCAGATTTCTTACCAACTTTTCATATACTGTACCATCCAAGAGTAAATTGTCACCAATAGCTACATACTGTACTTTTGAAAAAATCACCCAATTGACATCTTTGTCTGATTGTGTAAAGACGTATTTGTCATTATACTCACTCATACTCTGTAAAGCTTTCCATTCACTTCTATTTAAATTATAGTTCTTAAAACTTTCTAACATTAACATATTCCAAACATAACTGTTTGAGCAATATATTTTCAGTAGTGCAAATGGGTGAAGACACTCTTGTGGGCATAAATATACTAGCAGCTGATAAACTACGCAGCTGAAATTTGCCATAACCTGTAAAAAAACCTGCATGCTGCACATCACAATTTGTATTTAAGTCATCATTTTCCTTTTTCCAGTCAAACAGATCATTTTCATAGATAAATTCAACAAAGAATCATTTAAACTAACTTCATCCTCATGCTTTGTCGAATCTAAAACATTAGTTATCGCATTTGCATTTTTGTTATGAAAAAATACTCTTAAGATGCAATTAGCAGCAAAATCTATTAACCTCAAAAAATAAATCCACTAAACTAGGAAGTCTCATTGGTACAAAGTTCATACCCTTCTCTAGAACTGTTTCCATATCAGAGTTCAAAACAAAGTCAGACAAGTTAACAATTTTCAAGTCATTAAACACACCATTTTTCTCCTGTGCACTTTGATGTTGGCGATTCTGATTACCAGCTTCGAAACCAAGACATTGAACTGAAGAACAGAGGTTCCAAAGTCACTAACACAACCAGTTCTTTCCTTTTCACCCAATGTTGTTGCTTAAACTCTTTGCCTGCCATTTCCGACCATGGCCCCTTATTTTGTATGGATTAGACTGCTGCTCCTGTCTGCTGACCACTTCCATATTCAGATTTTCAAAGGAAACACTTTTCCTACTAGATGATGTCTCAATAGATGATGCTGATGAATCTCGCATCTCACGAGACCTGCTCCCAAATTGTGCCCTGTATTGTCTCCTCCTCCTAGGCCTCCTCTGCCATGCAAACACTAAATTATTTTTTGTAGTCTTTTATGTCCCGATCTAGCTTTCTTTTTTTACGTGAAATTACCCCTTCTTCTACCTTAAGCACACGGGTTTTGATCTCACACAGTATATTGGAAAACACATCTTCTGAAACAGAATTAACTAATGCTTCCTGCAACTGCAGAATCTCAATTTGAATTTTCTCCTGTTGTCCCTTGTTACATTTATTCAGGATTCTTAACCAACCCAGTGTGCAAATAAAGGCAAGGGATTTCCACTCCTCCATGAGATTGATTGATTGAGCCGATCAATTCTAAGCCCCCTTGGTGTGATGTCCAAACTCACATACTTTTCCATGAGCTCAGTATCATAGCACAGTGCCACCTCCTTAATGAGCAGTTTCTCAAGTTAAAAAATTGTCATCAAATTCTTCTGTGACCCCCTCGGACCATGGATCTCCTGAAGTTAGTTTAGCGTCTCTCTCCTTCCAAAACTTGATCAGCAAAGAAACATTCTCCACATGAGCCCCAGCTATGATACTGCACTAGTCCATTCAGTAAAAGAAAATTCAACTGCAAACTAAAACCACATGGACCAAAACAAAATAATATACCAAAACTGAATGGAAATGTAAACCAGGACATACTCCACACGAACCACTGTAGAATCACCACAACCAGATTTATTGTTGATGCTTCCTGGTACCTCGGCCATTACACCTTCAAATGGGAATAACTTTCAACATCAATACCAAACTTTAAATACATTTACAAAAACACTTAATTGTGAATTAATGACCTAGTTAACCTGATTAACCAATTTCATTTGTACTGAAAACCAGATTTAAAGTGACAGTGCTACAAGTCAGCTAAAGGTGCATATACAAATATATATGAATAAATACAATAATAAATAGGGATGCAGTTTCAATATTCAGTATTTAGATATGGTATATCGTTTTGTTCTAGCAGACAAATTACTTGGGTTACTAGCACAAAACCCCTTTCACCCCTTTGAAAACTGGCTATGATCCATGAATTTACCAAGAATAAACTGTTTTTTTCCCATGATTCAAAAACAGTCTTCAGCTGTGATATAAACTCTAGTGCAATCATGTTAACTTGACTACATCATTAACAAAGAGGCTAGTTTTGCAATACTCCTTGGCTGCACAAGAGACAATCAATTTGAAACCAACATGGAATTAAGCAAACTATATGCAGTAAGAATATTTATTAATGATAAGGAAATAATCTCAACAAGAAATTATTTCTTTCTTTTTATCATGTATTCAACACATCTTCTAACAGAAATATTTTCACCTCATCACAAGATGGGGCTGTCAAAGACCATATTGCTAAGTATGCTCCCTATCATACTGCTAGACACCACTACTGCATCACTGAAACTGCATCATTGTTTAGAATTCTAGCACAATCTATATGCCATTCAGTTATCATTTGCACAAAATGAACTTTATTGAACAATGCATTCATAAGGAAAAACACCTATTGTGAATGGTTATCTTCAGTTGGTCAGCTACAACAGCTACCAAAACCATATATTGTGACTCCCAATTTTTATTTATTTATTTTTTTTAAGTTTCTACTGACAAACTCTGTAATAAAGCTCCTCAGCAATTTTATGTATATTTCATCCTAGAAATTGTTTGAAAACTTACTAAAAGTGCATCTCAAAACCAGTGGATATGTAACTGTGACATAACACAACTCTGTACCTCCTCCCTATTATATCATTGTGCCACAAAAGTACAGAGAAAGAATTTGTTACATGCACAAAAATATGATGACTCAGATTGCTATCTTAAAGTCTATACATCCTTCTTATATTCTGGTGCTATGTGTCAATGATATTTACATTAGATTTCATTATTACTGTCCTTTGTATATTAGCCCCACTGGCACTGTCTGATTTTAAATATATATCTATATCTATATAGATATATATATATATATATATATATATATATATATATACACACACACACACACACACACACACACACACACACACACACACACACAAACTTTGCTACACCTTTCTTTTTAGTATTGGCTTAGCTGCTACAACTATAATCCTCACTACAGTTCACAAAATTGCATGTTTTCACATAGTATGTGACATAAATTCTTTATTTTTTATATTAGAGTATTTAGTCTTGTTTCTACCAATACTGCTTATCATTATATTTTTTCTGAAATTATTCATATATATATATATATATATATGTGTGTGTGTGTGTGTGTGGGTGTTTTTTAATTTGGTTTTAAAACAGTAAATAAACAAATCAATTATAAAACAAACAAATATAAGTAAATTTAAGTACACTTTTATCTGCACTTTTTTCATATAGTACTGCATTTTGTGTTTTTGTTTCTTACTGAATATTAATTGAACTGAAAATTGTGTCTTTGTCTCTACAGTTAGTTGCCACCCCCCTCCTTGTTTTGGTGTTAATCTTGGTGGCTTTGCTCAACGTTTTCTGGAATTCATAAATTCCAACGCCTCGGATCAACTTATTCAAACCCCCACCAGGGGCAGCAAGATCCTAGACCTGGTCATTACCAACATAGGCAACCAATGTTCCACACCAGAGGTCAATTACTCGTTGGTCAGATTTGACCACAAGCTAATCAGCCTAGACATCCACATTCTGCCCCCACCCCCAATTAGGGAAACCACCGTAAAAAACTTCTCCAAAGCCAACTTTACACTTCTTAAGACAGAAGTGACAAACTTTGTGACACCCATGCAGACGGACAATAGAGGTATGACTGCTGAATCCTACACAAATGCACTTTATAAGCATTTACACATGTGCATGGATCATGCGATCCCTAATAGGACTAAGATGTTATCCTCCAAAAAAAGGAAGCCAATCTGGTGGTCCTCTGCCATAAACAAACTCTACAACAGAAGAAAGAAACTGCTGCAAAAAAGAGTAAAATCCCATGACTGGAGGAACTCCCTGGTCAACCTCAGTAAGAAGCTAAGATCCCCCATAGAATCCTCCAAAGTTAGTTACGAAAATAAAATTTCCACTGACTCTAAAGACATCCACAAAGCATTCTATAGCTATGTCAAGAATCTCAATGGCAACACTCAGAGATCTCTTCTGAGTTACAGCACAATGGCACTAAATATACAGAACCAACTATTATTGCCAACATCCTGGCAGATAGGTTCAGTGCTAACTTTACCCCACTCTCACCCCCTAGAGAGCCCATCTGTATACCAGAAGAATGCAAAGTTCCTGTAATCACGGCTGCACAGGTAAAAAACACACTCTCCAAAGCCAAGAACACAGCATCCATGGGACCTGACAATACCGCAGGCTGCATTTTACATGAACTACAGAATGAACTGGCACCCTACCTATGTACCATGTTCAATCATACCCTCACATCAGGCTTTGTCCCTACTGAATGGTGCACCATGATGGTTATCCCACTCCACAAAGGGGGAGCCACGACGGACCCTTGGAACTACCGCCCCATTAGCCTGATGAGCCTGGTCTACAAGGCCATGGAATGTATCATCATGCAACTCATAAACAAAGACATTGGTAATCTCCAAACTCTGGACCCTACCCAGTTTGGGTTTGTAAAAGGCAGATCATGTCTCCTAAACCTGATTGTCTTCTTTGAAGCAGTCATCAAAGCCATAGATGAGGGTAAGGTGGTTCACACAGCTTATCTAGATCTTGCCAAGGCTTTCGACACCATCCCCCACTCTTGATAGATAAGCTCACTAAACTAGGTATAAATCCCTATGTCACAAGATGGGTTGCCAACTGGCTCATGGACAGAACCCACACTGTGAAAGTAGCAGACTCCAAATCCGACTTCAGACCACTTACAAGTTAAGTTACCACAGGGTTCAGTCCTGGGTCCTCTCCTGTTTGGTATTTACTTTTCTGAAGTACAGTGTAACATAGAAGGTCTTTGGCTAACAAAGTTTGCAGATGACTGCAAACTAGGAGCCATAATCGAAACTCCTAATGATGTGGACATACTACAAAAGGGCCTCACTGAGACAGATGCCTGGTGTCAGAGCCATGGCCTGAAGCTCAATGCCAAAAAGTGTATTGTCAGCCCCTTTGGTAAAAACTCTGTACCCATGAATTACCACATAAGTGGTAGTCTACTTAACGCTGAAAGTGTGATAAGAGACCTTGGGACACAGGTGGACAGTAGTCTCTCCTTTGATAATCACATCGCCACAGTGGTCAGAAAATCCTTCTATGTGGCTTACCTCATCACAAAAGGTTTCTCATCCAGAAAAAAAAGAGGTCATTGTTCCCCTCTACTCATCACTCATTAGACCCATTATAGAGTACAATGCCCCTTTTGGTATGTACCTCAAAAGACATCTATAACAACTGGAAAGGCCACAGAAATACCTCACAAAGATGATTACTGGCCTCAAACAGATGCCCTGTGCAGACCGTCTAAAAAAACTCCAGCTTTACTCCGTCGCATATCGCCTACTCAGAGGTGATCTCTGCTTAACATACAAAGCTATGTCAAACCCAGAGCTGTTGGACATGCTCCACTTAAAGAAATCAAAATCCCTCTGAGCTACACGCTCTAGGGACCTAAACCTTGTCACCACAATAAACAGAACATGATGGAGGGATAGATTCCTGTCCCAGAGACTTCCCATACTCTGGAACAGACTACCTATCTATGTCAAACAGAGCTCCTCATTAGCACTTTTCAAGAAATATCTTGATGATTGGATGGGAAATAGGAAATTCACCCCAGGGATCACTTCTGTGACTCAGCTCGACAGGGGAACAGGAAAATAGTTTTCTTGGGTGGCGAAAGCCAGGGTACCATTTTGGCTAGCCTTATATAGGCCCTAGGGCTAATAGCCTAGTACCTACCTATGAATTGCATGCCCCTCTTGTAAATTTGTATTTGGATACTCCTTCTGGGCCCATCTCATTTGCTCAGTCAGCTGAGTGCAGTGAGGTCACATTCTGATTTTAGGCACTCCTACTGTGTACAAAGAGAGCATTTGGGAAGAAAACAAAATTTCTAAGTTTGTTTCTTGCCTTTCCTGTAACTACTCTAGTCCACATACATATTTGCTGGATCCAGGACTATTTGTAAGCTTCTGAGCCCCCAAACCTTTCTGTGTTGGAGAGATGCCTTCTAGCTTAAATTTGTTTCTTAAAACTAGCCATTTTTTTAGTTTTAGCACTCAAATCTGTTTCTTTGATCTCAGCACTTGTTCAAAACTCATTGTAGGCACTAAATAAGCTACAAATTACTACAGCACTCAACTTTCCTCACGTGTCTAGAGGAAAGTACTTAATAAATAAGCACCTATCCAGGCATGTCTAAGGGTCAGCTCCTGTTGTTTTCTCCTGTCTACCTGATGAATCTGGGTATCTTGGGGCAATGCAGCAATTGTCTCATGTACACAGACAACCTTCTCCTCCTACCACCCAATGCTACAACCTGTGAGAGATGCACTTATATAGCCAAACTGGAAGCAAATCTCTCTAGTTCCAAGACTGGAATAGACAGTCAAGAGGAGAAGGCAAACACTTGCACCACACCACATAGTCCCTCAAAATCTACATCACCAAAACACACATAGAAATGCAAAACACACACCTACATTCACAGAGGCTCTCAATAAAAACCTGCCCAAACAACAGGGACCTCCAAAGCAGAAACGCAAGCAAACTCCACCCCCCAACACAACCCAAATGACACATAGCCCACAGTCTCAGTGTGCCATTCAACCACAGCCCATAAGGCATAACAACATACCCAACACTCTAGACATAGGTGACTCTATAGTTAGGCACACTGATGTTTCACTCACCAGGCTAAACAAGGAGAAAGTTACTTTCAGCTGCCTGTCCGGTGCCAGGATCTGCCACATAATGCAGTCACTCAGGTCACTCCACAACAAGTACAAATATGACTCTGTCATTGTCCATGTTGGTGTGAATGACCTGAGACATACCTCCCTGGACTGCATGAAAAGAGACATGGAGGTGCTCTCCAATCTTCTAGCCCAGGCAGGTATGACCCTAGCCCTCAGTAGCATCCTGCCATCACCCAGAATGATACCACAATACAAGGACAAAATGATTAACTTTAACAATTGGCTAAGCTTCTGGTGTCATTCTAAGGTGATCCAGTATTTGTCTGCCTGGGATGACATGATCGAAAGACCACGATGATTTTCCAGAGATGTCATGCACCTGTCACCCTTGGGATTACAGATACTAGCTAAGGCTCTTGGCACCCCTATAGTGCCTTTTTAGGCAAGGTTCAAATGACAAATTCACCACCATAACAGGTACAAGCAAGCAAAATCTGAGGATAATGCTACTCAATGCTAGAAGTATAAACCTCAAAATGCACTCACTTGAGGCACTCCTTAAAATGGAGAACATCAGCATCTGTGCAGTGCAGAGACCTAGTTCAAAGCTCCAGAGAGCACCCCTGCATTACCAGGCTATAATTCATACCAGACCTTTCGGCCACCTAACCCATACCAAAGCACTAAAGGTGGAAGCGTGTCCATATTTATTAAGAATATCCACACCTCCAGGCTAGTTGCACAGCATAATGCATCCGAGATTATCCAAGTGCAACTAACTCTGGGCAAGACCGCAATCCAAATTGTAGCTTGCTACAGACCCCCCACCATTACCCAGGATTTCCACTCCTCATTTCTTGATACACTGGAAAATATTAGGGTACAACCCAACACCCTAATAATGGGCGATTTCAACTACCCCACCATTAACTGGGAAAACTAGTCATGTACCAACTCTTTTGCTCAACGTTTTCTGGAATTCATAAATTTCAATGCCTTAGATCAACTTATTCACACCCCCACCAGGGGGCAGCAATATCCTAGACCTAGTCATTACCAACATGGGTGACCAGTGTTCCACACCAGAGGTCAATTCCTCGTTGGTCAGATCCGACCACAAGCTAATCACCCTAGACATCCACATCCCACCCCCACCCCCCATTAGGGAAACCACCATAAAACACTTCTCCAAAGCCAACTTCACACTTCTTTAGACAGAAGTGGCAAACTTCATGACACCCATGCAGACAGACAATAGAGGTATGACTGCTGAATCCTACACAAATGCACTTTATAAGCACTTACACGAGTGCATGGATCGTGCTATCCCTAACAGAACCAAGATGCTATTCTCCAAAAAAGGGAAGCCAATCTGGTGGTCCTCTGCCATAAACAAACTCTACAAGAGAAGAAAGAAACTGTTCAAAAAAGAGTAAAATCCCATGACTGGAGGAGCTCCCCTCAGTAAGAAGCTGAATCATCCCACATAAAATCCTCCAAACACAATTAGAAAACAAAATTGCCACTGACTCTAAAGACAACCACAAAGCATTCTATAGCTATGTCAAGAATCTCAATGGCAACACTCAGATCTGCTCTGAGTTACAGTGCAATGGCACTAAATATACAAAACTAACTGATGTTGCCAACATCCTGGCAGATAGGTTCAGTGCTAACTTTACCCCCTCCCCACCCCCTAGAGGGCCCATCTCTATACCGGAAGAATGCAAAGTTCCTGTAATCATGGCTGCACAGGTAAAAAACACACTCTCCAAAGCCAAGAACACAGCATCCATGGGACCTGACAATATCCCAGGCTGCGTTCAACACGAACTACAGAACAAACTGGCACCCCACCTAAGTACCATGTTCAGTCATAGCCTCACCTCAGGCTTTGTCCCCACTGAATGGTGCACATCATTGGTTATCCCACTCCACAAAGGGGGAGCCACGATGGACCCCGGGAACTACTGCCCCATTAGCCTGACGAGCCTGGTCTGCAAGGCCTTGGAACGTATCATCATGGAACTCATAAACAAAGACATTGGTAATCTCCAAACTCTGGTCCCCACCCAGTTCAGGTTTGTAAAAGGCAGATCATGTCTCCTAAACCTGATAGACTTCTTTGAAGCAGTCACCAAAGCCATAGATGAGGATAATGTGGTTCACACAGCCTATCTAGATCTCACCAAAGCTTTCAATACCATCCTCCACTCTGGAATTATAGATAAACTCACTAAACTAGGTATAAATCCCTATGTCACAAGATGGGTTGCCAACTTGCTCACGGACAGAACTCACACTGTGAAAGTAGCAGACTCCAAATCTGACTTCAGACCAGTGACAAGTGGAGTACCACAGGGTACACTGCTGGGTCCTCTCCTGTTTGGTATATACTTCCCTGAAGTACAGGCTAACACAGAAGGTCTTTGGCTAAACAAGTTTGCAGATGACTGCAAACTGGGAGCCATATTTGAAACTCCTAACGATGTGGACATACTACAAAAGGGCCTCACTGAGACAGATGCTTGGTGTCAAAGCCATGGCCTGAAGCGCAATGTCAAAAAGTGCATTGTCATCCCCTTTGGTAAAAACTCTGTACCCATGAACTACCACATAGGTGGTAGTCTACTTAACACCAAAAGTGTGATAAGTGACTTTAGTACACAGGTGGACAGTAGTCTCTCCTTTGATAATCACATTGCACAATGGTCAGGAAATCCTTCTATGTGGCACACCTCATCACAAAAGGTTTCTCATCCAGAAAAAAGAGGTCATTGTTCCCCTCTACTCATCACTCATTAGACCCATTATAGAGTACAGCGCCCCTTTTGGTATGTACCTCACAAGACATCTACAACAACTGGAGAGGCCACAGGAATACCTCACAAAGAGGATTACTGGCCTCAAACAAATACCCTACGCAGACCATCTCAAAAAACCCCGACTTTACTCTGTCGCATATCGCCTACTCAGAGGTGATCTCTGCCTAACATACAAAGCTATGTCAAACCCAGAGCTGTTGGACATGCTCCACTTAAAGAAATCCCAATCCCTCGAACTACACATTGTAGGGACCTAAATCTTGTCACCACAATAAACAGAACATGCTGGAGGGATAGATTCCTGTGTCGGAGACTTCCCATACTCTGGAACAGACTACCTATCTATGTCAAACAGAGCTCCTCAATAGCACTCTTCAAGCAAAATCTCGATGATTGGATGGGAAATAGGAAATTCACCCCGGGGATCACTTCTGTGGCTCTGCTCGACAGGGGCACAGAAAAATAATTTTCTTGGGTGGCGAAAGCCATAGTACCTTTTTGGCTAGGCATATATAGGCCCTAGGGCCAATAGCCTAATACATACCTATGAAATAACTATTTAAATAGGACCACAGCTAATCAATACATCAAAGTTATACATATCAACAGCAATTAATATTTTTTAATCAAGTATTTAAGTCTAAGCTAAGATTTATATGAATGTGTAATATCAGAAGTTCTTACCTTTATAGTATGCAATTCACTATTCCAAACAATTTTTGTCATACTAAAAGAAGCACTTGGATTTTTGGAATTATCTCAGAAATCAGATAATTAAATAAAAAAAATAGAACTATCACATCTATCTGACCACAGAGCTTGAGTGAAGTTATTATTTTTTTTCCAAAACTGGGAGATAACTTCACATTCATATACCATATGCATCCAATCAGGTGTTATTTCAGAATCACATCTCCAGCATTTAATTCTACTGTAATTTTTGTTAGGAGTGACAAAAGCTCTGTGTAAGAATTTCCAAGTGAACATTTTCCAGTATAACGAAGACTGGTTTTATCTGTAGATTTTAATATTATTTTCTTGTATTCTTCAGACAAGTCTTCATTATTCATTTTTGAGGAATAGTTCCAATAGGAATTGTCAAAATATGTGAAATCTAGCGTAATAATGTTATAAATTTGTGACAAATATGATTTATTTTTCATTGCATGATTACTGATATTTATTAAGAATTCCAATAATTTGTGGAAAGATTTCTTATCTAGGTTAAATATCTTATTAATCTATGCTTTTACAAAGTCTCTAAATATTTGTAAAATTAACCAATTCTCAGAATCTCGATTGTAATTGACCTTACATTTTCAACAGTATGTGTGTGTATATATATATATATATATATATATATATATATATATATATATATATATATATCAGTACCATTTAAGAATTGACACCAATAAATTAAGTTACTTTGTTGTTTCAAAACTAGCATTTTGTTGAAGTCATGAGATTCTAAGCAGTTATTTGTATATGCAATTAGAAATATAGAAAATATTAAGTCTTTAATGCGGTGGCTAGAATATGGGAACTTTTGGAAAGAGGAAATTATGTTATTTAAATAGGGAATTTGAGGATGTAATTCCATTTATGCAAAAAACTTTTAATAACCAGATAAAACTATTAGGGGCTATTAGTTTATGACTGGTTGTGATATATTTATTATTTACTAATAATATTTCTTGATGTATTTGTTTCCATTTAGAAACATAAGATGCATTTATTCACAATGCTATAACTTTTACAATTGTTGAAGAAGCATACACGTGACTATCAGGGATTTCTATTCCATCATTATCCCAACCTTTTCTGTGCCAGTCAAAGGGAAGTCTTGGCTTATTAGGATGCCAAAAATATTTAAGTAGAATATTATTTATCTTCTTTATCAATTTTTTGGTGAAGATAGTACTAAAGATTTAAGACAAACAATATTTTAGGGAGAATTGCCATCTTAATAAACATTAATAAATTATTCATATTTCTGTAGTACATACTATATTCAAATCATGTGGAGAGGCTTCCTGCTACTGTCTCCAGCATAAAAGGGATAATGAAGCAGACAGATGACTATAGCTAGTATTGGGGTGGTATTCATAGTTGCTTGTGCAAATGTGATATGGGTATTCCTGATGCTTACAAATGATCATAGTAAATTTGCGATTCATAGAGGCCAGTTATGCCAATGCACAAGGCCTTAAAAATAATGAGATGCAGATGAGAAATATTGTAAAGTGTAGTATGCTAATGAGGTCCAGGTATGCACAGGCATCAAAATGAAACATTTACTCAAGTGACCACTCCAGTTAAAAAGCAGAAAGTCAGTTCTTCCTCACATCTCTGCATTCTGACTGAAATCTGTTGCTTTCTGGTATAGCTTCCGGGTGATTTACACACTTTGATGCAAATGAGTTTAATACAGATTCATTTCAATGAATCAACTCATGCACATACATGTAAACCACCTTAACAGCATAGTAGCTGCTACTGTATCATTTATGCACTGATCATGTTATGCATTTCTGATAGGGAATGTGTTCATAAAAAAATTCTTCCACATTTCTGTAGTAATCCTGAGAGTCTGGGATTTGCATAACCTTGTAGTGCCACTATTCATGGATCACTACTATAAATACATGAAGCAGCAGACTTTAAATACCACCCTAAATAGTTTCTGGTGCTTTTGCATAGAATATTCATCATCTGTTTAGATCTATATATATTTTATATCCAAACCTCGGTAATGAACCAGCTGTAGACATATAGCCAAATCATTTATTAAGACCTTGACTGAACATGATATAAGACACTTTGATGAACATGTTCCTCTTTTATCAATAATCCTTCCAGTACTTTAGAAGTAGACTATGGCCATACCTTTTATGTCTTACTAGTTACACAAACTTCTTTAGAATTATGGGATTGTAACTCTGACACAGTACAAGTTAACATAACATCGATTAACAAAGTTCTCCATTGTAAGTATTCATCTTCACTGATTATAGAAGGCCAGAAGGGGGTAAGAGTACTTACTGTACATTTAACATATAGATGCTCAGAAATGTTTGCTATTATAGCAAGTTTATATGCATATTTTGTCTTTTGGGAACCTGAAAAATAACTGATGCTGCTGGTCAATCTATATGGAATATCAGTCCATTCTTTCACTTGTATAAAGCACTGAATTCATTAAAAATGCATTAAATCTGATATTTAACTTAGGTTCTATACAGAAACATTACATCCATAATGCAGGAGAAATTTGAAATTTAGAGGTGAAGGTACATTCAGAAACTGGTGCAGTAGCTAAAGCAAAGATGAAAACATTTCAGATAGAGATTCAGTGCAGTGCTCTGTATCTTCATAAGCTGCATGGGACACATAAGAACTGACTGTTGTCATTTGAAGCGTCGCATTTATCTGAGGCAGCCAAGTTTGACTAGGACCTTGGAAATGGTATGTCATGTAATTTAAAGTCTTACATCTGAATGAGGAGGAAAGGAAATACAAAATGAAACCTGAGGGGGGTGGATAGGATTTAGGGCTCTGAACATTACAAAGAAAGAATCAGATATCACTAGCTGGCATAACAACTGCTGCAGACAAATACAAATTGTGAAGTACATCACGTCACCAAATAACACTGAAGGGATAACATATTTTATCATCCTACATGTATCACTTTCACATACTTCCAGTGATAGAAGTAAAACAATTTTGCAGAACATGCCATACCTCTCAACCTGTGTTACAGAATATGCCATACCACTCAAACTCTTACTGTAAAGAATCTGGACAAAACCAAAAATGATGGCAGGACAAAGGTCCAAAATCAAGGACGGATTTAAAGCCTTACTTTTAACAACTTAGAAAGATGCTGGAATAACAGGTTTTTCATTAACATGTATTTTCAGAAGGATGTGAAGTTTGAAACACAAATCCATGTATTATTTAGTGATTGCAATCTTTAATGGTTTGCCAGAAAACCACAAATTTTATGAGGGATGGATCAAAAATATGAGGTAAAAATCTGGACAATCTGTGAAAATACGGGCAGTTGAGATGTATGGAACACACTGCAGATGTTCAGATGTATACTAGATCATTATCAGCAATGTTAATACCATTTAAAATAAAAGACGTCCCCGGGGATTCAAAAAACTCCATGTAGACTTCGAGCAAAGCCTACACAGAGTTTACATGTTTGCATGATGTGAAGCAGTGCTAATCACATATGCATGTCATGCATCAAGTTTACACAAATACAAGCACTGTTTCATGGCCAGCAACACAAGAAACCATGCAGATCAAGTTTGCCTATGGGCAAGCCTGCTCTGTGAGATTGTGTGGACAGCCACAATGATTACCGGGGGGAAATACTGCAACAATTACAGTATTAGCACATTATAGAAAAGTGTACTCAGTGCAATGTACACTACTACAAATTTTTGCATACTGATATAATAGATGTTAGGGTGATCAGAAAGTGCAAATACAGTGCGACATAAATACATTAGGCATGGAAAGTGTGCTGATTAAAATGGCCACAGACATAAATGATTGGAATGAAGAAGGAGGAAGAGGGCATGTCCGATTTGGCAATGTATCTGTCACACAAGGTTATATGTCAGTGGAGATAAACGGTCATAATATAAACATCACTGACATGCTCAACTGAGAGGGAATTTAGAAAGTATGGTATATACAGTAGGGGGTATGTACATGTTGTGAAGATATGCTGACTTGCTTGAATAAGAGTAGAACATCAGTACACCTCACAACCAGCCATGGAAACATAGCATCAGACTCATGGACAACTGCTGTCAGTAGCAGGCCCAGTCAGAAACAATTTAAAAATATCAGCACCATTAATCTGTGTCATTGCCAGAATATGTGAGTTTAATTTATTAAATCTATATGTGTTCTGCAGGAACAGATGTGTGCAACTATAATAATTGCTAGTATTCTATAATGGGAATTCACCACCCCTTGTCCAAAAATAGACTGTCTTTGGAGGGGTTAAGTGAGACAGTGCTAAACCTGGAATGGAATTCAAGGGCAATCTTGGCCATTTGAGAGGCTGGCATGACACATAAGCCACAAGTGCAACAATTGAACCCATGCCATCAATGTTGTCAATGATCTCTGTATTTACTAGGTGCAACACGGAAAGACACATCACACATGCAACTTGTAGAACACCTTGAAGGGAAGGTTGCACTGTGAATTCCTAATAGCTATGCATACCAAAGAATAGTTCAACATAGGTGACAAGATGTGTGCAAACTCACAGTGCCAAATGTAATACACTTGACTACAGCATCCCTGGATGACAGAGGTATCAGCAATAAGGACAACACTTACAAGCAACACACTATTATAAGTGGATTCTCTATACACAACTGTGTATTGTATACTTCGACCACATTTAATAGCAATGGATAAATTGTCTGAGGCATCTGCCTTAGATGTTTGTGCTAAGAACTGATGTGTTATAATGGATGGTACAGCAGTATTTGAGAGAGACTGATGGCAATGTCTCAACTATGCCCATGTGCAGATAAACTGCAGCAATGCAAAGTCTAACATCAATAAACAAGGAAGCTGTCACTGTGATAATTTGTTCACATACCAAACAATGCTCACTCTAAAAGCATGTATCTAACCTCAAGCTGTGCCACACAATCACTGTCCCCCAGACACAACCAGGCATGAAATCGTGACATGCACACATGCATTCATACATATATGTTCATGAAAACTGTCAAGTGGTAATATTGATATAATGTACCATTACATCCATGACTAACTGTACCTGGGTTACATTTGGAGTTCATAGGTTCATAGTTGATTATTAGGTTAATGTTCCAAGATTACATAAAAGCTTAGCCATTTTTAACATGAATTTCACAATTTTAAATATCTATGTGAACAAAGTTCACACAGTTATGAGACTATGCTATGTTAGCTAAGACAGGCTGCCTCTATCCATGAGGGACATGGGAGTAACACCATGAGTACAATTACCATTAACCATCCATTAATGTAGGTTGCATTTGAATACAGTCAGTGTTGTGAGAAGGGCCTAGTACAATGGAACTATAATGTTCTTTGAGTGGATGCCATGACCATACTTATCATTTGTGCCACATAGAACGGATTGGAAACTAGTGTGGACACATGGTGGTCAAACTTACAATTATATGTACCTGAGTATCCAGATCACATACCACTGGATGTACTCATTGGGGTGTGTTGTCTATACTGTAATTATGTTGGGCATTTGCTTTACAAATTAAATTAAGTATGCTTGTTTGGACATTTAGTGTGTCTCATTGGCTCTGGCACCTTTCATTTGTGCATGTTAAGACTTTATGCAGTATATCAATACTGTTAATGGATTCAATGATTGTTCACAATTTGCACTCATCTGCAAAGTTGGTTGCACAAAGGCTGTCTAAGTTTGTCTTTACTTCTGTGAGTTAAATACCAAACAGGAAATTGACTAGTACAGAACCCTGTGGTAATGCACTGGATACTGGCCTCTTGCTAGAGGGGAATTCAAACACTTATTTATTTATTTATTTAAATTTGTTGACCAGGAGTGTCAGACTGGACGTGGGTCCATTTTCAGCGGAGGCCCGGGGAGAAAAGCTCCACAGTAAAATAAACAGACAGTAGTTACATTGGATTACATAGCGATTAACAATTTAACATAGAAGTTACTTACAACATATTTACAGATGAAGAACATAGTACATCAGTAGACAACTAGAATCTTTATCTGTGAAGTACATAACAGGCATTAACAAATGTAACAATGAGAAGTTCCTGCTGTATAATAAGTACTAGGCTTATGAGCATCTGAGCTTGCTATCATCAAGGTAGTTAGTGGAGGTGAAAGAAAGGTAGTAGTTGGATGGGGTGGGTGATATTAGAGTGGGCGTTGCAAGGGCATAGCCAGCAGGTTTTTAGGTGCGCTTTTAATAAAGTTTTGAAGTTGGTGCATGATGGTACGGAGGTAATTGTGGGTGGGTAATTTGGCTATGGCGCAAGAGAATAGTGCTTCACCAGCAGAGTTATTGGCTTTAGTGATCTGCAAGTGATTTTTGTTGCTGGATCTTAGTGGTCTGGTGGTGCGATAGGGTTGGAGTAGATTCTGGAGGGATGGGACATTTAGTGGATGGTTTACTAGTTTGTGGGCAAGTGAGAGTTGATACCACTGAAGGAGGTGAGGGAGTTCAAGCCAGCCCAGTTCAGCAAGTGAGAGACAGTGGTGACTACGGTAGGATGCCCCTGTGGCGAATTTGGCGATTTTGTTGTAGCAGGTCTCTAGCTTGTTTAGATCACATTGCCTTAGGCTGGTATATACTGGAGAGGCATAAAGTAGGGTGGAGATAAGGTGGGAATTTGCTATTGAAATCTTTGCTGCTTTGGTGAGAAATTGTTTATTTCTGTATAATGCTCCTAGTGTGGACTTTTTTATGGTCATGGATATGTGAATGTCAAATTTTAGTTTATTGTCTATTTCCACTCCTAGCAATTTGGTGTGTTCAGTTGGGTATATTGTGGTGTTGTCTTTTGCTGTGATGTTAAAGTGAGAGTTGTTTTGAGTATGTTTGGTGGGTTAGAAGATGAGTAGTTTAGTTTTGTTTGGGTTGAGTATTAATTGGGCATCGGATAACCATGTTTCAACAGAGGAAAAGGCTTCCTGTGTGACTTTTTGCAGTTTGGGTAGGGACTGGGCTGAGCAGATGATGGTTGAGTCATCTGCATATTGGATGAGTGTGCCATGTTTGGTGGCAGAGGCTAGATTATTGGTGTAAACAGAGAAAAGTAGGTGTCCAAGGAAGGATCCTTGGGGAGCCCCTATGGAGACAGGTAGTTGGGGAGATATGTCATTCTGCCATACAACGGATTGTTGGCGGTCAGACAGGTAACTCTGAAACCAGTTGGTGACTGATTGTGAGAAGGATAGGTTATTGAGGACAGAGATAAGTTGTTTGTGTGGGACCATGTCAAATGCTTTAGATAGGTCTAGGAAAGTAGCAGAGGAGAGATAGCCATTGTTTTTATGCTGAAGGATAGTGTTAGTAAAGGAGAGTAAGGCAGTGGTGGTGCTATGGTTTGGTCGGAAACCATGCTGAGTACTGGAAAGGAGGTTGTTAATAAGGAGGTAGTCTGAGACCTGAGAGTGTATGCATCTCTCTAGTATTTTGGAGAGTGGAGAGAGAATAGCTATGGGGTGGTAATTGGTTAGTTCTGCAGAGGGTCCGCCTTTGTGGAGGGGAATTATATGTGAGACTTTCCACAATGTGGGAACGTAACTTTCTGACAGAGATCGGTTAATCAAGATGGATACTCGGTAGGCCAGAGCATCAGCTGCGATTTGTAGGTATTCACTTGGGAGGTTGTCTGCTGCTAATTTGGTGGGTTTAAGTTTAGTTAAGAGTTTTTTTTATGTTGGAGGTAGGTACAGGAGAAAAAGAGAAGGCAGTGGGGAGATTACTAGTTGAAGGTGTGGGTTGGAGGGGAGGGGGGTTGTGTTGTTTAGCTAGTGATAGTATGGTTTGGGTGAAGTGTGTGTTGAATGAGGTAGCAATATTTTCTGAGGAGTGAGGGATGTTAGGAGGAGGGGTACTGACTTTACCTGGGTGGAGGATGGAGTTTATGGAGGACCAGAATTGTTTGGGGCTGTGTTGTGAGGAGTCTAGGGCAGACTGGTAGTATTGGAATTTGTCCTGTTTTATTAGCTTTTTGACTCTATTGTGTAGTTCTAGGAATGTTTGTCTAGCTGCGGGGGTTTTGGTTTTGTGCCAGTGCTCCCAGGCTTTATCCCTGTTTTTCATTTCTGACTTAGTGGTTTCCTGTAGCCATGGGGAGGGTTGTGCTTTGGTTCTGGAAAACCTTATGGGGGCATGGTAATTAAGGATGTTCAGGAAGGTAGTATTAAAAAATTCAACTGCGTCATCTAGACTGAGGTACTTTAGAGCATGCCAGTTACATTCTTTGAGGGATGAAATAAATGTGAGTGGGTTAAAGTTTATTTTTTACGTGTTGACGATAGATGACAGGTTTAGCTTGGTACAGGTATTTTTTGAGTAGGAATGTTGGGGAATGATCACTGAGGCTATTTGATAAGCAGCCTGTTATATATGACTGGGGGTTCTTACTGACTAGTATCCAATCCAGGGTAGTGTGCTTGCTGGAGTTTTTATTTATCCTTGTTGGTGACTGGACTAGTTGGGTGAAGCCATGAAGGTGTACATGATGGGTTGGATTGTTGCCAGAACAGGATTGCCAGTCAATATTGAAATCACCTAAGATGATAGTTTCTTGGGGGAGATGGTGGGAAGACCAGCTGAGGAGGTTTTCTAGTGGAGGGATGTTTTGGCCATGTGGGAAGTAGCATCCAATTATGTTGATGGTTTTGTTTTGGTTAATTATGAGGTTGGTATATATTATTTCTTCATTGCCTATTTGTGAAGCTGATGATTTTAAGATCTGGATGTTTAGATGCTGTTTAAATATTATAGCTACACCACCTCCTTTTTTGTTTAGCCGGTCTACTCTTAGTATGCCGTAACCTGTAGGGAGTATTTGCTCACTGGTAATGTGAGGTTTTAGCCAGGTTTCTGTCAGGATGACAATATCTGGGGAGTATAAGTCAATGGTGGCATGGAGTTCATGGACTTTGTTGGATATACTTCTAATATTTAGGCTTAGTAGAAGGAAGTCACTTGGCTTTCTGTTGGCTGTAATATGGGAGAAGTTGTGGTTTCTAGTCTGATTATGAGGATTGTCTTTACTTTGACAGTATGTGTCCACTTGGTGATCCATTAGGTTACCTACTTGGTGACATAGTATTGTATGGCCAGTCAAGACAGTTTCTCTGTAATACCTGAATATGGAACTGTGTCAAATGTCTTATCAGGTCAAGTTATGTGGACATTATTTCCCTCATTCATGGCCTTGGTGACCTTCTCAAAGGAATCTACCATATTTAATAGGCATAGTCTAGCCTTAACAAATCAAAAATGGGTTGCTTACACAGTCATGAGATTAACTGTATTCTTGTTCATAATGTCCATGATGAGTCTTTCCATTGGTTTACATATGAAACTACTCAGGCTAATGGGTTTATAACTCCTTGTGTCAGGTGATGCCCCCCCCCCACACACACACACACACACACACACACATTCAGACAGATGACTGCTGCTGTCCACCATTCTGCCACAAAATATCAGCCTGTCTGGAGGCTGTGGTTAAGCAGGGATCCAACTGTGTCTGCTAGGTCATGTTTTAGTTTATTAATAAGGCAACCTGGGATATTGTCAGAGCTCATTGATGCCATGTAATTAATCTTAGAGAGTGGACAGATGAGCTGCTTTCTTAAAAAATACGCTGAATAATGTTTGCATGTATACTTTGGGTGACAAGCACAGGGGACATGGGGGTGAAGTTTGGTCAAAATCTGTCTGCTTGCAGGTTATCTATTGCCTCCAGTTGAGTATTAGTGGTGCCACCTACAGCCATCATGTACATAGCTGTGTATTACCTACAAAAGTTTGTACTTATTTAAGAAAGATTTGTGAGAATGCCTCCAAATACAACCATCAGCATGCATCACATGACACACAGTGGAACTGTTAACACAGTTGTACAACTCTACCTATTTCACATCATTACATCACTTGTACATCATATCCCTTTATGTTTATCATTGGAAAGGTGTGTGTGAGGGTCTCTGATACCAAGTCTGCATGTCCTCCCCATGGTTGGGTAGCGTTCAAAAGACATGAGTGCGTAAATGGGCGTGCCTTCATTGAAGGTTGGGCATCAAGCTGGCACCTCGGCATTTCGTAAAAATCTACTGCCGATCACTAGCGGACCGGAGTTCCGCTGTGTCGACCCCTTACCGGGAAAAGCCGAAAGACAAACAACATATGAGGTGGATGTGGTTCATGCAGAATAGTTAATGACACAAATGCTGACAGTCACACAATGCTGCTAGGCAATACTTGAATAATCCTTGTGAACAGCAACACAATTGGGCATACAATGAATTCACCACAGTACTAAGTGAATCTGAACTAGTTATATGTTTGTGTATATAACAGCATTACAATATGTGGATGAAACAAAGCATATAGGTTCATAGGTTCATAGGTTCATACTAGGCTATCTGCCCGAGGGCATTCATAAGCCTAGCCCATAGTTTTGTGGCTTACGCCACCCCTTTAGTTTGGAGAAACTATGCCCATTATTTTGCTGTGCCTCTGTCGAGCAGTGACACTGAGGTAACCCCTGGGGTGAATCTGCGATCACCCATCCATTGGTCAAGATTCCTCTTGAACAAGGCCAGCGAGGTGCTCTGCCTCACATAAACTGGGATTTTGTTCCACAGCATAGGGAGTCTTTGGGTGATGAATCTATCCCTCCAGCACGTCCTATTTATAACCGTGTCGAGGTTTAAGTCCCCCGCCCTTGTGGCTCTGAGGGATCTAGATTTTTTGAGATGAAGCATGTTCATCAAATCTGGGTTTGACATCGCCTTGTATGTCAGGCATAGGTCACCTCTGAGCAAGCAGTAAGCAACTGAATATAACTGGAGTTCTTTCAGTCGGGCAGCATAAGACAGATTTTTGAGACCCTTTATCCTTTTGGTGAGGAACTTTTGTGGCCTCTCCAGCTGCTGCAAGTGTCGGGTCAGATACATTCCGAATGGGGCATTGTACTCGATCATTGGTCTGATGAGTGATGAGTATAGGGAGACTATGACTTCCCTTGATCTAGATGTGAATCCCTTCATGATAAGGTGGGCAATGTAGAAGGTCTTCCTAACTACTTTAGCAATATGGGTGTCGAATGAAAGGCTACTGTCCACCTGGGTTCCCAGGTCCCTGATAACTTCTTCTGTGATCAGGGGATTGCCTCCTATATGGTATCTAGGGGTAACCTTATTTTTCCCAAAGGGTATGACTATGCATTTCTTGGCATTTAACTTTAGGCCATGGCTCTGGCACCAGTTATCCGTTTCTGTGAGACCCTTCTGAAGGATATCTGTGTCGGATGTGTTTTCAACTACGGCGCCCAGTTTGCAGTCATCTGCAAACTTTGTCAGCCATAACCCTCCTGTGTTTGCTTGTACTTCTGAAAAGTAGATGCCAAACAAGAGTGGGCCCAGGACTGAGCCCTGTGGGACACCACTTGTGACATGTAATTAGTATAATGCAATACTGCTGTGTGTCACACAGCATTTCAATATGGTAGGTATGTACATGCACACATGTGCCGTACTGCAATTGTTAGTGTGATGGTTGAATGAGAAATGTGCAGAATGTTAATATACTCCACTACAACAATACATTCCTTACTAAGGCAACACTATACATAGCATCATCCTATGCCAACAGTCCTCAAGAGATGTATTACTGCAGCTATTATGAAAGGACGCATAATCATATGGTAGCAGTGGCCATCAATACATTACCTTAAATTACAGATTGGAATACACTGTTTTATTTTAGAGCTACCACCCATCCACACCTCAACACAGCACATGTGGATGACAGCAACATTGACATGTGCAATCTTTATAGGATCACAGAACATTACTAGGCTAACTGCCACCATTATAAAGATCATAGCCTCTATTATAGCCTTTAATCCAAAACCAGTGTATCTATATGATGCAAGATAGCAGGAGTGCATGCATATGCATATATGTGTTTGATTGTATTACGTACTGCCTCTGCCCATATGTGACATGTACACCACACCATAACAGAATTAGCAACCACACATCCAGTAGTCTACAGATGGCTTGCAGGGGATCATAGAATAGTTGTGCTTCACGATGTGTGTATGTATCTTTGAGACGCTGACATTCTTCAGTGTTCTGCAGAAAGGATGTCATGTTGGCAGAGGGAAGAGGGGAATGTTAGATTCATGGGGCTGTGTCAAAGGTTCTTTTCAGTGGGAGTCAAATGAAAAGAAATTCAAAAGATCATATACTGACCGTAATATACCACCAGCCATGCACACATCAGTTGACCAAAGTCAGGTATGAATGTTAAACCTGTGTAGGTAAACAAAATTGTATTCTATACAACACAACAGTCGCACCTCCACAGATGTCTGACTTGACATTTTCACAGTGTACTTTATAGAGGATGACAGCCTTATTGTATGCAGAGAAGAATATGTTGGGAAGAGTGTGTGAAATAAATGTGGAGTCACATCTCGGTGTAAAACTGTCTTCACACTCATATTTAAAAGAGCACACACACAACTTTTCTGCTGTGAGATTAGAACAATAAACTACCTAACTACACAAGCTAGAGAACCCAGTAGTTAAAGATCATGCCAACATAGATATTTGAGTGCAATACTGTAAGCGTGCACTTAGCATGCACTTTAGAGGGGATCACATCATCATTGTATGTTGAGGAAAAGAAGTGGGCAGGAGTGACTGACACAGATGTGCACTCACATGACATTTTAAAATTGTCTCCATACAGATAGTTGAATGAACATACATATGCACATGCACACACTCAAGTTGACCACAGTGTAATTAGAACCCCTGAGTACACAAGGCAGAGAACACAGTACTTAGTGCTGGTGCTACAGACTTTCATATTGTCAGAAAATACTTTATAGCAGATGACATCATCAGTGTCTGGTGAGAAGAAGATGTTGGGAGAAGTGTCTCCTATGCTGCTGTGAAATAGTCTCCAGAGTAGCAGGTTGACTGCAGTGAGATTAGAACCAATATCTACCTAGTTAAACAAGCTTGAGAACACAGTGTTTAATGTTAGCAACATGGCACAAGTCTGACTTTCATGTGAAGGAAAGATTTGAATGAGCTATGTAATGTCTGGCTAACAGCGACTGGATAGATTATAAGTGATTTATTTATTTATTTGACATTTGATTACCAGGAAAATCCATCTGGGTCAAAAGGTCTTGAGGTCTTGAGAGAAAAGTTCCAATTTACAGACCATTATGTACATACATGTTACTACATCTTAGCTTTATACAGCGGATATTTAATTTAAGTTCATATGGAGAAACATGCATCCAAGCATTTTAACTGACATACAAGGTGACACATTGAAAACATCCATGTATATAACATGAAATACATTTTTTCATTAACACAGAAGATAAAGTACATTACATTCATTCATTCATAGGGTAATGCATGTTATTCTTCCATTTTTCCTTGCAGTTTGATGCAGTGATATGACGTATAGCAGCCACTACATTATCATAGAGGAGAGAAAGCATTGTAGGGAGATGAGGGAAGAGTGATGTATGATGTTTCCAACTAAAAGTATGTCAATATGGTTTGTTTTCATTTATATAAATGCATGATTGCCTATGCCATAAGTGATAATTTAATAAAGACGTTTCTTGTTTAAAAAAAACAGAATATGTTAGAAGGGCTGTGTAGTCATGTACCACTGTAAAATTTTGCTCTCAATGAGATTTGAGTGACGGCATTAGGACACAGAGTCATGCTCTTCTGACTATGCACACACACGGTTACACATACTAGCACACACACACACACACACACACACACACACACACACACACACACACACACACACACACACACACACACACACACGTTGACTATTGTGTAAGTCATACCCCTACCTAATTAGTTTAGCTGCAGAATGCAATACTTAGCACTTGTGCTACCACAGACGACTGATATTTTCATTGACATACATACATAGATACATACAAATATTTCAAGCTTAGGCATTAATGCCCTTCTAGCTTGCCAATATACCAAAACACTTGTTCCCATAATAAGCATCTAGGCTGTTCTTAAAAATTTGCAAACTAGTACTTGCTTTAATGTAATTTGGTAGTCTATTCCATACATCAGCTAATCTGTTAGAGAACCAATTAGTACACTTCTCATTCCTATAGAATCTTCTACATAGGTTGTCTAATGATTCTCTGCCACATTTTGATAACCTCAAACATTCCCACAGGTAGTTGTCTCTAAATGCCTTATATACCTGAATAAGATCTCCTCTTAGATATCTGTCAGAGACATAATATACAAGTTCAGATATTTTAGTCTTTCATAATAACTTACATTTTCACATCCATGGATGCCCTTGATGTATTTCCACTGTACTCTTTCCAGTTTAGTTATGCTTGTTTTCTTATAAGGTTTCTATATTATTATTCCATACTCAAGTCTGGGTCTAATGTAACTGACAAACAATTACTTTAGGTCTGATTTCCTAGACTTTATAAATCTTTTTATACAACCTATAGTTCTATAACTATCATTAAACAATTTGTTGATATGATTCAAAAAACCCATAACTAGATCTACCCTTATACCCAGGTCCTTTAATGAGTCTACAGTTTCAATCACTATGTGCTGCATTAAATATTCACCTTTCAATTTATGTCTCCCAAATCTTAGTTTACCCAATTTCGGGTCAACTGCATATAGACTATGGAACACCTCAGATGAAAATATTAGGTCTGTAAGATAAACATTAAGGGCCTAGAACAGAGCATTGTGGGACACCCTGATTGTAAACAAGAATTTCACCCATCCAGGTGCTGTATGATACTTGCCATGTCTTATTTCTAAGCCATGCAACTATCCATCTTATTAAGAATATATCAATACCTTCTTGTTCTAATTCATTGATCAGTGTTTTGTGCATGACCCTGTCAAATGCTAAAGTTAAATCTATATAAATTACATCACAGCACATTTTTCATTCACAGCTGTTATTATATTACATAATATCATGTTACTAGGGGTAATAAATCTATTTTCAACATATGCTATATGGTTTCAAGTCCCAACCTATCTAGTTCTGACAATAACTTATCCAGTATTACCTTCTCCAGTATTTTTCCACAACATGAAAGTAGACTTAAGGGTCTATATGACTCCAGGTTTGTCCTACTCCCCTTTCCCTTAAAGATAGATTTAATAAGTTCATATCTTCAATCTTGAGGAATCTCCCCATATTTATATGATCTACTGAATAATAGAAACAATGATAATTTAAGTTCTCACTGAAGTGTTCTCAGGTCATTGTTGCTAATGCATTCTCCTCCCTGCCCTTTGTTTGGATCCAGTTTGTGCAGCTCTTTTTCAATATAATCTAATTTGATTCCAGTATCTGAGGTTACCTGGATGTCACTAGGAGAATTTATCACCCTCTTTGTGGAGCCAAGCTGTTTTGCATAAGATTTTGTAAATATATCTATAATCTGTTATGTCAGATAATACATTTTAGAATCTGCACACAGTTTATCAATTTGTATGTCTTTACTCCTTCCACATCTTATGTATCTATAAAAAAGTTTCCTATTACACTCAATATCTTTATATTAATTTTCTTCAAATCTTTCTTGATCTTGTCTCACTCTGTGCTTAATTTGTTTGGCCAGATTATTTATTTCAGTTTTCAAAGTTGTAATTCAATCTCATTTCCATATTATAGTTTTTTTTTCTCTCAACTTAATTAGGTATCTTGTTATTATGGAAATATATCCCCCTGATGTTTTATGCCTAGATCCTGATGTTAAACATTTTTAAATTTTTTTTTTTGCAGTCAATTTCTCTTTCAAAACTTTCCACATTCCATCTGCAGATTTCCACTGAACACCTTACTCCAGTTAGTTTTACATAGTGACAGTTTTGCTTCCATATAATCTGTAATTAACCTTCCGTGCATTGGTTTAGATTTCAGTTTGGCAGAATTATCTAGCAACAAATTAACCTTTGTAACCCCATGATCACTGCACATCGATTGTGGTAAAACTTGACTTGAAGTAACAGTAATTGCTTTAGGAACACAAACATAGTGGTCTTTACAGAGAATGACATCATCATAATGTTGTAGGTAACATATACTGTTATGAGACTTGTCTGCAAAGTCTGGACTTCAGATTTGCTTTTGTGATTGCAGTGTGCAAAAACACTTTAAAAGTCATCTAGGTGAAATAAGCTGTCATGAATGATTGCTGAGGTACTGAGACATACATGTACCTTTTCTCAATATGTTGTTTACACACACACACACACACACACACACACACACACACACACACACACACGCACACACACGCACACACACACACACACACACACACACACACACACACACACACACACACACACACACACACACACACACAGACACGCACACACAAACACATACTTTAGAAGGAACACGAATGCCAGTGCTGATGTATGTGTGTTCATATTCTGATGAATTGATGTCCACACTACAATAACAATATGCTTCTATCAGTAATAACCAATGGTTAGTGTCAGAATAAAGAACAACAGCAATTCACAAGGTAAGTGAAAGTGCACTGCAAAAAAGCAGTAAGCAACAGGAAAAGGCAAAGGTCAGCACTTTCCAAACCCAGTCCAACAATTTATTCTTTATTTTACTTAATCAGTTTAAAAGCCATACTGAGGAAGGCTGTTGCTGAAACTGGTATTTTAAACTGACTAAATAAAGAATACATTTTTGGATTGGGTTTGGAGAGTGCTGGCCTTCATTGTTTTTTTTTTCTGTTGCTAGTGTCAGAATAAACCCATGACTGAAGTAACAACACAGTTGTGATAATTATTTCTGTAGTGTAGTTGACACTGGACCTATTACTGAGATATCATTTCCAAGTGCATTGCTGCAGGGCACACGAGTCTGAGTAAGTATGTTTTCAGTGAAGAATATGTCCCTTCCCTTCTATTGTGTTAACAATGCCTTTTGATGTGACACAAGACAACTGGGCAATAACTATAGTAATACATTCCAAACACCTGTTTACGTAGTGCATAGCAGAGAAACTGATTTGTGTGAACAATGGCAAAGTGTAAACACATGCGAGATTCCCATTTCAAGAATACAACTTGAACTTGAGACGTAGTTAGTAATATATGTCATGGGAGAACTAGCTGACAGGTACTATGCTGTTCTTACTGTAGTTGATATTGGAAATGTTATGTCATAACTTTTATGACACTAACAACTATTGTTATTGCCTTCCCCATTTGTATGGAGTTAAGCGACAAGCAAATGTGGGTCTCTGCTTAAATGGAAAAAATGATAATATTTCTATTGGTTGGCCTTCCGTTGTGCAAACAGGGTAAGCAGCGATGTGCAGCTGTTAGAACTCTGGACAGTACCGAGTGTAAAACGTAATGCTGCTGCTGAGCTTTCCCTGTGGCACCAGGTGTAAGAGTAGTGAGCTCTTGGTCAGAGCACAGATAAGACAGCAGTCAAATCCAGATTATTCTCTTTTTGTTTACAGATGGTGACAGGATGACATTAGCTAAGTAAATGTGATTGTCACTGCAAATGTGATATATAATGACTATGGTAAAGTACTTATTTTTATCATTAATGCCTACAGTTGTACAATGATTAGCTGCTTTGCAGTCCTCACTGCAAACCATAATTGAATTGTGTGCACAACTTTCAAGAAGTGACAAGGGATGGTACATCTTCTGAAATGATTATTATGACTTAGCAGATATGCTAACTATCTGTGCATGGCCATCTATCCTGAAAAGTGTGTACAGTATGCTTTGTCACATTAAGGACAGTTTCCACATTACATTAACTGTAGATTTCATCCATCATCACCTGAACTTATCACAAACAGAATCCTGCAGATGATTTTAAAACATTGCACAGTACATGCAAAATGATAAACTATTGCATTAAGGTAATGTGTTAGTATTAACTATCAACACAGTCAAGTAAGTTTGCAGACACCATTCACCAACCTAATAGATGCACACAAATGAAGAGGACTTGGAGAGATATGATGAATACAAGGAGAGAGCAGCATACACCTAACAGTGTTTTGTTTAATGGTACATTAATAGTCATTATTTTGGTCTGTTATCAGTATTAACATTACATGCTGTGTAGCATGAAGTGAGCGGTATAATGGTAGAGAAGGCTTAGGATAGGGAAAACAGGCTTATGACAAGCAGAACAAGGTTAGATAAATATGTTATACCAGTGGGGATGGATGTCACATCAGATAATCATTTTTGGGCAGTAATATATCTCACTGAGAAATCATGACTGTGGCAGATTTTAATATGTGGATGATTAAATATATCATACACATACATCATTATTCTAAGAAATAAAGAAAGATGCAACTGGAATTCAACACTTGAAGCTATTGTCAAAAAAAGGTTCAGTTAAGTGATTTAAGTCAACACTCTGCATTGAAATTTGCATTTTGTTGCATTCACAGTTTACATAACTGTCACAGTAAGTGCTTTTATTCTGGTTTAACTCTGTGTTCCTTTAGTGCAGTGAGTTTAAGCAATATTGCGTGATGATAATTGTACTAGTGTGGCCGATGGCAAAAACTCACCAGGTTTTGCTATAGGGCATAAAGAGCCATTCATTGCTGGTCAGCATTGGTGCATGATGCCAACCTCCACACAAATGCAGAAGACAAACTGTGAAAGCTTTATGGTCCATTTCTGGCCCTGTGTGCGGCATGTAATTCAATTTTTTGGCCAGATTAAAGGTGTGAAAATTGGGTATATAGGAAAATGGTGAAATGGGCGGTAAGCAGGAGGAAGAACAAAGGGGAAGCAATAAAGGAATTTGCAGGAGGGAATTAGAAAAGAACCATAGCTATCCACTTCTTTAACAATGTAATGGGAAAATGTAAACAAAATTGGAGGAATGTGGGCTGTCACTACAACACAGATGGAAGATAACAATGCAATAATGTTGTACAGCCATTTAGACCAAATCAAGTATGTCAAGAAGACACATATGCAAAGTGGAGAGCTATGTGTAGGACAATTTTTTTGTGGGTCAGGTATCCATTTTTTTAACTGCATTTTAAAAATAGAAAAACGTTGGCAAAGAGACATAGGAATGTCAGGATCAGGTAAGTAGGGTAGGTGAGGAAGCAGGTGCAAACAAACATGACAGACAAGACAGACACAGGGATGGAGATGGACACAAAAGTTTGGGGGCACACCATGATTGGGGATAGGTAGGGGACATCAGAGGCACATGCCCTTCAAGCATGGGAACAGTGAGAATCTAGTCCTCAACCTCAGAACTTTCATCACAATACCCTTCTTCAACTCCCTTAGGGATTGTTTGATGTGTTTTTTTTTTTTTTGCACTTTAAGGAGCAACTTTTCCAGACAGCTGAGGCAGGCACCAATGCTAGTTTCTAATATCTCATGCACCATACCTGGCAGCTCCTGGTGGGTGATGTAATCCACCCCTCTCCATCAATGCTTCCAGAATGTACCAATGCACTAGTAGCCAGAGCAATGCTACCTGATATGGATGAGCCAAATAGTGCAGTGTCTGCAGAGGCAGTACTACCAGGTTGCGTCCCAGAGGTGTTGGTGTGCCAGCCAGTAGAAGGTTGGCAGGCTGACGAGCAGTGGCTGGCCTACCTCTCTGTGCTGAAAAGACTTTGGTTTGTTGAAAGGAAAATATGACATCAGAATGGTGTGTTCACATATATAAAATAAAAGAGAGAGAAAGGGTGGGGTAAGACAAAAAAAGTTGATTAGAGTCATCACATGTCACATGAATTCTTTATTACAATAAATATACTTTTATTGTTATATTGTCTACACAGCTTTCCAAATCTAAAATAGGATTATGAATTGTAACAAGTTATCCTTGCAATACGCATACATTGTATATATGCTTTTAAAGATAATACAGACTAAGTTAACAACATGACATTAAATCCTATGCTGCTGGAATTTAAATTAAAAAGTGATATTTTTGTAATTTGAATGTATTTGTTATTGCGGTAATTGAACCCAACAAATCTGAATTCACTATTACACTTGCCTAATACAATTACCAAGAGCTACAGAAGAAAGAATGCATGCTTGCTTTCACAGTTAAGATCTGCATGCTTAAGTTGCTAGTAATGTATGGAAGAAGAAGACTTTTAATACAATCATGTTCATTTGTGCTGCATACATACCCCTTGCCTCTCTGAGTCTTTCTAATCTTTCAGCACATGCTGCACTGTACAATGAAATGTCCTGAGCAGCTATAAAATAAAGAAGAAGACAAAAAGAGACATGAAAGCATTGATCAAAACCAGTCTTGGCTTTCTATATCCTCTCATATCATTTAAAGTTTATCTATATACTTAAACAACTGTGGGATATCAGCAATCTAAAGTCATCCAGCCACTGATTGAGTTGTGCCTGCTTGTGCTGTTTTGTGTTATTATAATGGTGCCTGCATTTCTCACCAGTGCATGGTATGCCAATTGCACTGGAGACAGCCTTGGCTAGACTGTTCCAAGCCTCAGCCCACCAAGACCCAGTATAGTATACCTGCAGCAGCCTATGGCTGTAGTACTTTACAAGGAGAAGAATAAATATTTTAAAGTCCTCTACACCCCACCTTCAAGCCCTAAATTGGGTACAACACTTTCTAGTGCCTGCCATGTCTGCACAGGTCCTCTAACAACAGTTACATTTTTTTCCAGCCAATTTGATATATCGTGTTTTATGGCCAGTGTGAAAACCTGTGCAACCATGCCAACCACATTTGTATGATGTTAAGTGGAGAGCAACAATGCCATACAAAGATGAAGACAGTTTATGAAATAAGGATAATATAACATTTGGCATTAATTTATGGCATGAGTGTTGCTGTACTTGACAACAGTTTGTCCAATGGGCAACACTGATATGTTAAATGACTTATAGGTTCATAGGTTCATAGATGTGTACTAGGCTAACAACCACAAGGGCTGATTTAAGCCTAGCCATGCATCGCAACTCTCTGACAAGTTCTGGTACCCTTGATAAGTGTAAACAGGGGTTTGGGAGGTGAAATATTTACAAGGAGGTGCCTGGGAGATGGACCATTTACAGGCTGCCTGTGTCTATTAGAGACATTGGTGGCAAACCAAGGAAGAATTTCTTTTTCCCCTTCCAATTGTTCAAATTACACTTGAATTGGGTTAGAGAGGAACTCTGCTTCACATGGATGGGAAGCCTCTTCCAGAGAAGAGGTAGTCTCTGGGATACATACCTGTCTCTCTAGTGGGTCCTATTTATATCACAGGCAAAGTTTAAGTCTTTAGAATGGGCACTCTGATGCTGTTTGTTTTGCAGATATGCAAGAGGTCCATGTGAGTGGGGTCTGACAATGCCTTGTATGCCAGGCATTGATCTCCCCTCAACAGTCTGTAGGAGACAGAATACAGGGATAGAGCCTGGAGGTGGTCTACATAAAACATGTTACTTATGCCCTTTATTATTTTAGTGAGGAAGCACTGTGGACATTCCACTTGTTGGATATGCCAAGTTAGTTACATACTAAATGGGGTATTGTACTCAGTGATAGGTCTGATGAATGCTAAATATAGAGGAACAATGACTTATTTTGACCTAGGTGCCAAGCATTTGTTTATACAGCATTCAAAATGAAGCGCTGTACAACAATGGCCAATGAAGTATGTTTCTCTTGAGAAATAGGTAGCGTAATTAAATAATATAAAACTTGTAAAAGTGCAGCATATATATAAAGACTTGCATGAATTTCCAATGCTTCAATTAAATGCACTTACAAGATATCCACTCTGTGAATGCAGTTACACTGTAGCAAAATGATGGTTTCAAGGTGTCCAATCTTCCAAGTCTGATATACAAAGTATCCAGACTGAAGATGTAGTAGCTGCTGTAAAACTGTAGCAAGCAGTAAATACAACTTAACCAATCAAACAGTTCAAACAGGGTTTGGGAGGGTGGCCTAATGGTTAAGGTGTTTGCCTTACAAACACAAGGTGCAGGGCTTGATTCTCAAAAGCGATAATTGCTACACTTAAAATGGCTTGTAAGGGCAGTTAGCTTAGTACTAACCTATGAATCTATGAAATAGGAGCTTCTGGCTTTAGTGGCAGTTAAAATACTTTTATTGCAAAAAAAATTATTAACATCTTCATGTCGAGTTAAAATCTTGGTATAGAATAAAACAGTCCCTCTGTATTCCAGAAAATAAGCACTTTCGGTATCTTCTTCAGATCGTAAAGATTGGGACTGGAAGTTCCTTTTTATAGTTCTTACTTCCTTTACTTTTGGAAGAATCATTCAATCATCACAGTGTCAGTTAGCTGTTTGAATGCACCAATCCTCTTCCTTCTCAGTTGAGGGTGTTCTATTTCCTATGCTTTTTGCTTTTGAGGGGTGTAACCAATCATGAATTATTAAGCCAGACACACCTCCATATTAAGTAATGGTTGGTCTTCTAGCTTTTAGTATAGGTTTCAGTGGAATGATGTTATTCAAGCCAGGCTCAATATCAGCATGGAGGTTCACAATCCACTTACTCTCCCTGCATTCAGTAATATTTTCAATGTCACCTTTTCTTACTCCACTATATACATTCTCTATCACTTTACAAGTGAAATAATGACCATTTCTTTCAGCATGAGTTGCTAAAGCATTATGTGGATCCTTATTGGTAATGTCTCTTTGATGTCTCAGAATGCGATTTTTAAACAGCTGATTAGTTTTTCCTACATAGAATGCGGGACATAATTTGCAGGTAGCCATGTATACCACATTGGGGATTACACAAGTGGCTTTAACATTAAAAGTGTATGTTTTCTTTGTCCTTGGATGTTCAAATTCGTTATTACAATCAATCAATGGGCATTGTTGTACAATGGCCACACTTGAACGCCCCTTTATGTCCAATAATTTTATGTTTACTGAACACATCCTTTGTGCAAAGTAACCTCTTCAATTTTTTTCTTATTCTTGTAGCCAAAGCATGGTGTTTCGCCTACAGTGTCTTTTAGCTTGACATCCTGGGTAAGGATTGGCCAAAACTGCCTTATTATAGATTTAATTTGTGTGTTATTTGTGCTGTAGGTTAGCATCACTCTGGTGGTTCTGCCTTCTGTCTTATATTTCTTTGAAATAACTTCTTGGACATTCACATCCTTTTCATTATAAACTCTATTTCTTAGGTTTTGTTGTAAAAATAAGATTTCCTTTTCTCTTGTCTCATCTTTCTACATCTTTTATGTATACTTTGTATTTCATTTCGCATAATGTTTTTAATGACATGTTTAGGATGCATACTGCTTTTCAATAAGTAATGATTTCTCCATGCATTTTTTCGGTGTAATTCAGTTTCCAACATATTTTCATTAAGAATGACATTCCCGTTCAAGAATGCAATTTGACTGTGAGAGTGTTCTGCTGTAAAGCTTAAGAAGGAGGTAGTCCTATTTAAATGTTGATGGAATAATTCGAATTGTGATACGCTTCCTTCCCATAAAATACAGAGATCATCCACAAATCGACCATAAAATTTAATGCAGTCATACCATGGATTATTTGAATTCAATACATGCTCCAACTCCCACTTTACAAGCACAAGATTTGAGTAGCTGTTTGCATAGTTGGTGCCCATGGCTAGGAAGCCTGAAACTGATTCTAGCACTCGGCTCTCCTTGTCAATAAGGAAAAATTAATTATAGGCACTAAACAGCCTATAATTGCAAAGTACCTTGCAAAAGTAAGGCTAAACAGCTCTTAAACTTTACAAGAAAGCACTAGGAAGCCTGAAACTGATTCAAGCACTCAGCTCTCCTTGTCAATAAGGAGAAATTAATCATAGGCACTAAACAGCCTATAATTGCAGAGTACCTTGCAAAGGTAAGAGAAAACAGCTCTTAAACTTTACAAAAAAGCACCTAAACAGGCATGTCCAAGGGTCAGCTTCTCGTGATTTTTCCTGTCCAACCTGGTGAATCTGGGCCTACTGGGGCAGTGCGGCAACTGCCTCATGTACACAGACAATCCTCTCCTCCTACCACCCAACACTACAATCTGCGAGAGATGCACTTACATAGCCAAACTGGAAGCTAAGCTCTATCCATCCAAAATTGTGCTAGACAGTCAAGAGGAGAAGGCTAACACCTGCATTACACCTCAAGCAACTCATAGCCCTTCAAAACCCACACCATCAACACCCACACATAGCAACACTAAACCCACATATGCAGAGGCCCTTAACATTAACCTGCCCAAGCAACAAGGACCTCCGAAGCCGAAACGCAAACAAACAACAGTCACAACCAAAGTGACACATAGCTCACAACACCAGTTTGCCACCCAACAACAGCCCCTAAGGCAAGACAATGAACCCAACACTTTAGTCATAGGTGACTCTATACTCAGGCACACTGATGTCCCACTCACAAGGCTGAACAAGGAGAAAATTACAGTCAGCTGCCTGTCAGGTGCCAAGATCCGCCACAAAACGCATGCACTCAAGTCACTCCACAACAAGTACAAATATGACTCTGTCATTGTCCATGCTGGAGTGAATGACTTGAGACGTACCTTCCTGGACTACATGAAAAGAGACATGGAAGAGCTCTTGAATCATGTGACCCAGGTAGGTATGACCCTAGCCCTGAGTAGCATCCTGTCTTCTCCCAGAATGATACCACAGTATAAGAACAAAATGATTGACATCAACAATTGGCTAAGCTTTTGGTGTCATTCAAATGGGATCCAGTATTTGTCTGCCTGGGAAGACATGATTGACAAACCACGATGCTTTGCCAGAGATGGTCTGCATCTGTCACCCCTGGGATTCAGGTTACTAGCTAAAGCTCTTGCCACCCCTATAGTGCCTTTTTTAGACAAGGTTCAAAGGATAAAACCAGCACCATAACAGATACAAGCATGCAAAATCTGAAGGTAATGCTACTCAATGCTAGAAGTCTAAACCTCAAAATGCACTCTCTCGAGGCACTCCTAAAAATGGAGAACATCGATATTTGTGCAGTAACTGAGACCTGGTTCAAGGCTCCAGAGAGCACCCCTGCAATACCAGGCTACAATTCTTACCACACTTTTTGGCCACAAAACCAAGACCGAAACACTAAAGGTGGAGGAGTGTCCATATTCACCAAGGATATTCACACCTCCAGGCTAGTTGCTCAACACAATAAATCTGAAATTCTCCAGGTGGAACTAACACTAGGTAAGTCTGCAATCCAAATTGTAGCTTGCTACAGATCCCCCACCATGCCCCAAGATTCTCACTACACCTTTCTAAACATACTGGAAAATATTAAGATACAACCAAACACCCTAATACTGGGTGATTTCAACTACCCTGCCATTATTTGGGAAAACTACTCGGGTACCAACTCCTTTTCCCAACGGTTCTTGGAATTCATAAATTCCAATGACCTGGATCAACTAATCCATTGTCCCACCCAGGGAGCCAATATCCTAGACATGGTCATTACCAGCATGTGAGATAGATGCTCCACACCAGTGGTCACCCCCTCATTGGTCATGTCTGACCATAAGCAAATCACCTTTGACATCTACATCCCACCCCCACCCCCAGTAAGGAAACCTCCTTAAAAAACTTCTCTAAAGTCAACTTCATGCTACTGAAGTCAGAAGTGAGAAACTTTACAACACCCACGCAGACGAGATCTGGAAGTTCGACTGCAGAATCCTACACTGAGGCACTGTACAAGCATATCCACTCGTGGATGAATCATGCCATCCCAAATAGAACCAAGATGCTCTTCTCCAAAAAATGGAAGCCAATCTGGTGGTCCCCTGCTATAAACAAACTATACAACAGAAGGAAGAAACAGTTGCAGAAAAGAGGAAAATCCCAGGATGCAAAAATCTCCCTCACCAGCCTCAGTAAGAAGCTGAGATCCCTCATAAAATCCTGAAGAGCTAGTTATAAAAATAAAATTGCCAAAGATTCCAAAGACAAATACAAGGCATTCTATAGTTATGTCAAGAATCTAAATGGCAATGCTCAGATCTGCTCTGAGCTACAACAGAATGGCATTAAATATACTGATCCTAAGGATATTGCCAATATCCTGATAGATCAATTTAGTACCAACTTCACCCCCCTCTCACCCCCTAAAGGGCCCATCTCAATACCAAAAGATTGCCAAATTCCGATAATCATGGCCACACAGGTAGAAACCACACTCTCCAAAGCTAAGAATACAGCATCCATGGGACCAGATGACATTCCAGGCTGTGTACTACATGAACTACAAAATGAACTGGCACCTCACCTAAGTGTCATGTTTAATCATAGCCTCACCTCAGGCTTCGTGCCCACTGAGTGGCGCACAGCTACAGTTATCCCGCTCCACAATGGAGGATCCGCCTTGGATCCCGAGAGCTACCGTCCCATCAGTCTGACAAGCCTGATCTGCAAGGGCATGAAACACATTATTATGGAACTTATAAACAAAGACATTGGCAATCTTCAAACACTGGACCCCACCCAGTTTGGGTTTGTGAAGGGCCGATCTTGGCTCCTGAATCTGATTTACTTCTTCAAATCAGTCTCCAGAGCTGTGGACGAGGGTAAGGTGGTCCACACAGCCTATCTGGACCTCGCCAAGGCCTTCGACAACATCCCCCACTCTGGAATCATAGATAAACTTACTAAACTGGGCATAAATCCCTACGTCACTCGATGGGTTGCCAACTGGTTTACTGACAGAACCCAGATTGTAAAAGTAGCCGACTCCAAATCCAGCTCCAGACAAGTGACAAGTGGAGTACCTCAGGGTTCAGTCCTGGGACCACTCTTGTTTGGCATCTACTTCTCTGAAGTACAGGCCAACACTAACGGACTCTGGCTAACAAAGTTTGCAGATGACTGCAAACTGGGAGCCATTATTGAATCCCCAAATAATGTGGATATTCTACAAAAAGGCCTTACAGAAACAGATTCCCAGTGCCAGAGCCATGGGCTCAAGCTTAATGCCAAGAAATGTATAGTTATCCCCTTTGGAAAAAAACATGTACCCATGAATTACCACATAGGTAGCAGGATGCTAAACATCGAAAGTGTGATGAGAGACTTAGGGACACAGGTGGACAGTGGTCTCACTTTTGATAACCACATCGCCACAACAGTCAGGAAATCCTTCTATGTGGCACACCTCATCACTAAGGGCTTTTCATCCAGAAAAAAAGGAGGTCTTTGTTCCACTGTACTCATCCCTCATTAGACCCATTATAGAGTATAATGCCCCGTTTGGTATGTACCTCACAAGACATCTGCAACAGCTGAAAAGGCCACAGAAATACCTCATTAAAAGAATCACAGGCCTAAAGAAGATGCCATATGCTGACCGTTTAAAAAAACTCCAGCTATACTCTGTGGCATATCGTCTACTCAGAGACGATCTCTGCTTAACATACAAGGCCATGTCAAACCCTGAGCTGTTGGACATGCTCCACTTAAAGAAATCCCAATCCCTCAGAGCCACACACTCCAGGGATCTAAACCTTGTCATCACAATGAACAAAACATGCTGGAGAGATAGGTTCCTGACCCAGAGACTCCCCATACTCTGGAATAGACTGCCCATACATGTCAAGCAGAGCGCCTCATTGGCCCTCTTCAAAAGGAACCTTGATGATTGGATGGGAGATAGGAAATTCACCCCGGGGATCATGTCAGTTGCCCTGCTAGACAGGGGCCCAGAGAAGTAAATATTGTGGGAAGTAATATCCAGGGAATTGTTATGGCTAGGCTTGCATAGGCCCTAGGGCCGATAGCCTAGTACCAACCTATGAACCTATGAACTTAAGATAGTTCTTAGTTCCTTCTCCACAAATAGCGACATTGCTTCTGTCATCCACCCTTGTCCTGCTACTATAGGACGAAGTGGAGGGTTATAAACGTCCTTGTGAATCTTGGAAGTCCATTTATATTCGGAACAGTGGATTTTGTAATGTTCAAAAAATTATAAAGGTCCAGATCTACTTGGCCTTCAGTCAACATATCCTGAAGTAGTGAAGACACTTTTTGTATGGTTTGATTCAGCTGGGTTGGTGTAACTCTGTAATATGTCTTCTCATCTTGTAACATAGTAGTCATTTTCTTCTTATATCAATTGGTATCTATAACCACTATAGTACCTCCTTTGTCTGCTGGTTTAATTACAACATTCTCCGCTGCTTTTTACAAACTGTTTCGCTATGTTAAATGGGTTTAACATAGTGAGACAGCTTTAAAAAAAGCAACGGAGAATCTCTGTTGCTTTTATTAAAGCTGTCTCGCTATGTTAAACTCGTTTAACATAGCAAGACAGTGTGAAGCAATGGAGATCTTGCATTCTCCGTTGCTGTAAAAAAAGAGTTATAGTAATGGAAAAAGTCTGGACGACCGGACCTTTTTCCATTACTATAACTCTGATTTACAACGTGCATGCATGTTTTTGAATCTTAATGCGGGGTCATTGTATAATTGAATTCAATACGTGCCCCAACTCCCAATGTACAAGCACAAGATTTGAGTAGCTGTTTGCATAGGGGGTGCCAATAGATTGATGTACCATACACAAAATAGTTGCTCTCCAGTATTAAGTCTAATAATGCACAAATTCTACTGGTTTCATTAACAGTTTTTTTGTGGCTTAAGATCTTTCTTACAGCTTCTACGCCTGCTTCATTGGGAATGGAGGTAAATAAACTATTCACATCCAGGGTGGTCACAAGTAGGTGGTCATATTCCGTGATGTTATTCATAGTTTGGTTTATCTTTCTTAAAAAGTCATCAGTATCCTGCAGAACTGTCTCAAAGGATTTTAAGATAGTTCTTAGTTCCTTCTCCACAAATAGTGACATTGTTTCTGTCACCCACCTTTGTCCTGCTACTATAGGATGTAGTGGAGGGTTATAAAGGTCCTTGTGAATCTTGGGAAGTCCATTTATATTTGGAACAGTGGGTTCTGTGATGTTCAAAAAATTATAAAGGTCCAGATCTACCTGGCCTTCAGTCAACATATCCTGAAGTAGTGAAGACACTTTTTGTATGGTTCAGCTCAGCTGGATTGGTGTAACTCTGTAATATGTCTTCTCATCTTGTAACATAGTGGTCATTTTCTTCTTATACCAGTCAGTATCCATAACCTCTATAGTACCTCCTTTGTCTGCTGGTTTAATTACAACATTCTCATTTTATTGCAAATTGCATAGGGCTTGTCTTTCTTCATATGTAATGTTTAGTATGCGTATCCATATTTAATTCCTCCACTGCATTATTACACAGCCGCATAAACAACTCAAAAGCAGGATGGGCTACAGGTACGAATGTACTTTGTTTCCTTAAAGTTCTAACTTGTTGTGTGTTTGTGCCATAGATGTTTCTTAGTGTCACATTGCATCCAAAATGCTTTATATCTATAACAAATTCATTCAGATCAGATCTTAAAGAGGGCATTAAAGTTAATCCCTTCTGTAGGACGGAAGTTTCTGCTTGGGTCAATTCATATTGAGAGATATTCACCACTATGGAATTCTTTAATTCAATATTTTCTTTCTTTTTCTGTCTTGACTGTGAGTTCGTGGGTTCTTGTAACTGGTCTGATTAAAAAAAAAAAAACAGACGTTGTGTGGTAATAGGGAGAAAAGAGCTCCCTTTCTTAGGAATGGCTCCATGGTTGTCTTTGTTTGGCCACTCGGGCTTCACCCTCGTGACCAAACCACACCAACCGTGGGTAAATCCAGAATTACCCACACCCAGGCATGGGTTATTGCTATAATAATCCATGGTATGAATGCATTAAATGTTATTGTCGATTTGTGGATGATCTCCTTATTTTATGTGAAGGAAGCGTATCACAATTCGAATTATTCCATCAACATTTAAATAGGACTACCTCCTTCTTAAGCTTTACAGCAGAACACTCTCACAGTCAAATTGCATTCTTGAACGGGAATGTCATTCTTAATGAAAATATGTTGGAAACTGAATTACACCGAAAAAATGCATGGAGAAATCATTACTTATTGAAAAGCAGTATGCATCCTAAGCATGTCATTAAAAACATTATGCGAAATGAAATACAAAGAATACATAAAAGATGTAGCAAAGATGAGACAAGAGAAAAGGAAATCTTATTTTTACAACAAAACCTAAGAAATAGAGTTTATAATGAAAAGGATGTGAATGTCCAAGAAGTTATTTCAAAGAAATATAAGACAGAAGACAGAACCACCAGAGTGATGCTAACCTACAGCACAAATAACACACAAATTAGATCTATAATAAGGCAGTTTTGCCCAGTCCTTACCCAGGATGCCAAGCTAAAAGACATTGTAGGTGAAACACCATGCTTTGGCTACAAGAATAAGAAAAATTTGAAGAGGTTACTTTGCACAAAGGATGTGTTCAGTAAACATAAAATTATTGGACATAAAGGGACGTTCAAGTGTGGCCATTGTACAGCATGCCCATTGATTGATTGTAATAATGAATTTGAACATCCAAGGACAAAGAAAAAAATACACTTTTAATGTTAAAGCCACTTGTGTAACCCCCAGTGTGGTATACATGGCTACCTGCAAATTATGTCCCGCATTCTATGTAGGAAAAACTAATCAGCTGTTTAAAAATCGCATTCTGAGACATCAAAGAGACATTACCAATAAAGGTCCACATAACGCTTTAGCAACTCATGCTGAAAGAAATGTCGGTCATTATTTCACTTATAAAGTGATAGAGAATGTATATAGTGGAGTAAGAAAAGATGACATTGAAAATATTACTGAATGCAGGGAGAGTAAGTGGATTGTGAACCTCCATGCTGATATTGAGCCTGGCTTGAATAACATCATTCCACTGAAAGCTATACTAAAAGCTAGAAGACCAACCATTAGTTAATATGGAGGTGTGTCTGGCTTAATAATTCATGATTGGTTACACCCCTCAAAAGCAAAAAGAATAGGAAATAGAACACCCTCAATTGAGAAGGAAGAGGATTGGTGCATTCAAACAGCTGACTGACAGCGTGATGATTGCATGATTCTTCCAACAGTAAAGGAAGTAAGAACTATAAAAAGGAACTTCCAGTCCCAATCTCTACGATCTGAAGAAGATACCGAAAGTGCTCATCGTCTGAAATACAGAGGGACTGTTTTATTCTATACCAAGATTTTAACTCGACATGAATATTTTAATAATTTTTTCTATAATAAAAGGATTTTAACTGCCATTAAAGCTAGAAGCTCCTATTTGAACTGTTTGAACTGTTTGATTGGTTAAGTTGTATTTACTGCTTGCTACAGTTTTACAGCAGCTACTACATCTTCAGTGTGGATACTTTGTATATCAGACTTGGATGATTGGACACCTTGAAGCCATCATTTCGCTACAGTGTAACTGCATTCACAGCGTGGATATCTTGTAAGTGCATTTAATTGAAGCATTGGAAAGTCATGCAAGTCTTTATATATATGCTGCACTTTTACAAGTTTTATATTATTTAATTACGCTACCTATTTCTCAAGAGAAACGTACTTTATTGGCCATTGTTGTACAGCGTTTCATTTTGAATACTGTTTTTACTTGTTACTGATAGCTGTACTTTAGCATTAGGAGGTAAGCTCGTTACATTACCTTTGTTTATAAGTTACACAACATAGAATGATGTCCTTACTACTGTAGACACGTGATGGTCAAAGGCTAGACTACTACCTATGTGTGTCTCCGAGTCTCTGACTACTGAGTCAGGTCTTGGGGGTATGTTGTCAATATGATAGTTTCCAGGGGTAGATGACTTTCCGAAGGAAACTTTTATGCATTTCTTGGCATTTAGTTTTAGTCCATGAATCTGGCACCAGTTGTTTATCTGTGTCAGCCATACTTGGAAAACATTTGTGTCAATGGATGATTCAATGATAGATCCTAATTTCCAATCATCTGCAAATTTAGTCAGCCAGAGGCCACTGATGTTGGCCTTGACTTCATAGCAGTAAATGCCAAAAAACGAGAGGTCACAGGACCAATTCCTAAGGGACTCCACTTTTGACTGGCCTCTTTGTAGAGGTGGACTCACCAATGGCCATCATCAGTCATGGTTTGAGTGCATACCTTGCATCCCCCAGTAAATGGCCTTGTGGGTTATTCCTCCTGGAAAACCTCTGATAGAGCTGGGAGTTGTGCCAGATATGAGTCATGATAACTGCTGGCTTGCCAGCACACACATTCAGGATGATTCCCTTAGCATTGCACAGGACCTGGCAGCTAATGGAGTGAAAGCCTTTTTCTCTTTACATAGATCTTTCCCTGCTCTCTGGGTGGTGCATTGATCTCAATGTGTGTGCAGTCTGTGGGGTCTACTTTGAAACATCTGAAACCCATAACATCTAATTTCATAACATTGAGACAAGAACATGTAAAACCTATAACATATAATTTCATAACATCTAACACTACAGATCACAAGAAAATAACATCCCCTCCACATATAACGACACTAAACTACCAAACACACTTTTTACTACATTTCTGCAGGGAGGCAAGCCCCCCTGCACCCCCATATGGGGGGCACCCCCCCATAAATTAAATATACCAACTCCAAGATCGCACTACAGTGGAAAGAAGTTAATTTCCTAACCCCACTGTATCAAGCCCCCCTGCAGAAACATAATAAAAAGTGTGTTTGGTAGTCTGGTGTCATTGTTTGTCATTATATGTGGAGTGGATGTTATTTTCATGTTTTTGTACTGTTAGATGCTATGAAATTCAATTTTGGGTTTTAGATGTTCTGGTCTCAATGTTATGAAATTAGATGTTATGGGTTTTACATGTTTTGAAGGGGACCCAGTCTGTGGCACCCAAAACTTCAAGGAAGTGTGCTATGGGGCAGAAATCCTGCATAATTGCAGCTCTGTCCTCTTTGGTATGGGTAAAATGTATATAGTCAATGGCATGCTGTAACATAGCATTCAGGAATTGATGTAGGATCCTGGATGCTGATTCCTGTGATACCCCCAGCATGTCCAATGTTGGTCTCTAGAAGGTTCCTGCAGCTAAAATTCTGTGGGCTACAGATACCTTGGTCTCCACAGGTACTGGTTCCCCTTGGTCTGTCCTTGCTCTCAGTTGAGGACAACAAAGGTTGCAGACTTCCTGGAGCGTGTCTCTATCAACCTGTAGTGCTCTACTATTTCCACCTTATGCAGACCATTAAAAGTTAAATGAGGCTTAAACACCCTT